>NC_079488.1:108769215-109072246 GCF_020520425.1 Spinacia oleracea
CTTCTCGTCCTTCACGTGAACGAGAAGGGTATTTACCTACCCTTTCTTTACTTTTCTCTTTCCCCATAAATCCACCTCCTTTATTTTGACTTTCTCTTTCTTCATAAAGCTATTTAAAAAAAACGTAACATTTTCCTATTTCTCCTTTCCTTAGAAAAACCTAAGTTTGCACTTTGCAGCCACCAGAGATGGCAAGAGCAGCCATCAGCTCTTGAAAAAGATTTTATGAGAGACAAAGTGAGATTGTGAGAGAGTGAAAGATATTGATGTTTACTTCTAGGGAACAAGTACTGGCAGTGGGTAATATATGTCATGGTTTAGTTTCATTTTTCTACAGGCGGGAACATGGCGAGTGAAGCGCAAGCTGTTGCCAAAACGTGCCTATTTTGCAACGTCAGCTAACAAAATTCCTCTTTTCTCCAACCCATTTCTGAAACATTTTCCTAGCTCTTCCTAGGGCTTCCAATGTCCGAAGCAAAGAAACTCTACCCCTAGCCGTATCTGTCCTTCCTTGGCGGAAACTACATACCCACGAGTATATTAACAGTTACATTGGCACTTAGATAATTGTATTAGACTTTTTTCCCTAACAACTAAAGCTAACCATGGATAATTATTTCCTACCACTACAGACCATAACATTTATATATGTTCATCATACTTCAACTCATGATCACTTCCCAACAAAAATATAGGGCAGCAGACGGAGACCGCTCAAAAAATGAGAAATAGACTAACAAGAGGGGAATAAAAAATACTGATCAGCAGTAAGGACCCAAGAGGTTGCATGGGATCCCCGTGCAGTAATTATTTTTTAAAAATCAGAACTTCATTTTTCTTTTGTAGGTAAAGTAAAATTAACACAAATAAATCCAACTAATGGTGGTCCAACCCAAATAATTCTAACTACAATTACATGCAGAAATAATCCAAGTCAACAACTTTGTTAACAAAAATTCATTGAATGAAAGCAGCAGCGGTATCTCCGGCAAGAAAAACACATCAAAAGAAAAGAAAAGAAAAGAAAAGAAAAGAAAAGAAAAGAAAAGAAAAGAAAAGAAAGCAAGATGAACTGGACAATTAGGAGTTTGATGAACCAACAAATATTGAGGCTATAGTTAATAGTTATTCTCGTCAAAAGTACCACCGTCAATCTCATTTAATAAATTTTGGTTAACAAAGTTGATGATTGAGATTTCAGATTTGTTTATTTTTATTTAAGTGGCTGGGTTTATTTTTGCTGAATCGCAAATATTGGGTTTATCTGTGTTAAATATTCTAAGTGCAGAAGGCATGGCACGTGTGAGCTGACTACTACATAATCAGTCTCACACGATAACCCTTCAAACAATGACAGCTAGCGTAAAAATCTTCATATTCAGCACTCTGTAAATTAAATTACATTAAACCCTTCATTCTCATTCTAGATGAAAGAGTCCTTTGAGAAAGAAAAATTGAATCTGGCATGTTTTCCAAGAGAAAAATGACTTACCAGGCCATGCGGAGATTCCAATATGCTGGAGAACTGGCTGGGTAGGGACTGTACCATCAACATCTACAATGATCTCTCCATCAACAATTTCAAGATTTGACGAAGCTGATAGAACACTTTTTGCACTCTTGATCACCCTACAAAAGATAAGTCACCAACTAAGTTCCAAATCAAGAGAGGTTCCATTCATTATTTGTCCTACACCAGCAGGGATAAAGAGATTCAAACCGTTAACCCTGTCAAACAAGTCATACATTGTGCATAACTAGCAACGAACTACACTAGATCATAAATAGAACAAAAAGATATCCACAAACTTCTTACTCGTCTAAAATGAAATCGAGAGGGACTGATGGACTGGACAAGACCCCAGCGTTTACTTAATTATGAAAATTACAAAGATCTGAAGATATGATAATTAATAACCAGAGGTTCAGAAGGTACCTACACGCTTGATGGTCAACATTTAAAAACACCATCTCCTTTCCAAAATAACTGCTACATATTCTCTTTTTGGTACCATGAACTTTGTCCACTCACTATATCTATTAGCTATTTATCTTTGATAACTCAAACTATTGTTATTCAAATTTGTTGTCTTTATTAGTTTGCTCGGTGTGAAGAAAATTCTACAATAACTAACAAGCGCAACAGCAGGTCTCTTTCACGAAAGTTGAATTCCAGAACAAGAAGCAAATGTTTTGGGCTGAAGAAGTGCACTCTTGCTTGCTCATAATAATGCACCCAACAAAAAATCACCACTTTTTTCACAAAGAATCTGACATAACAAAATATAGAAACTATAAATGACTTGCAGCCACTGATATCAAACAGTTTAAGATGCACAAACATACCTATCAAGGCTCTGAAGGTACTTATCATATATGAGAAAATGAAGTCTATCGCCCGAAGTGTTTGTCAATGCATCAAATAGATTTTGAACAGTTGCAACATCAGCGATAACTGCACAAGCAGGTGCGATTCGTGCAAAGGCTTCAGGACCAACAGTTTTTTCACTGTCGACCTAGCGATGGGGACAAAAAACATTAAGACTAGAAAGTTAAAAACCAAAAGAACTTTTTAAAGCATAACATATACTACGTATCATTCAATCATAAAGAAGTTAAGTAAATTTTTAAAAAAATAAACCAACTTCATAGGTCTTGAACCATATGGACAACCTGAACAGCCATGGCAGTTGAGCTTGAATAAAAAAAAGACCACCCATCATCATCTTCACTCTGCATTGTACTGGGAGAAACACTTTCCTGCACGATTACCAAATAACAAGGTCGTTAAGTCCAGATGACGGAGAACTCTGATATTTGGTGCCTCCAGAGAACCCGAAGATTTGGACTTTGGTGAATTGAAGATATTATCCAACATGCAATTTTTTACAAATGCTACTAATAATACCAAGGTATCTTACAAAGATCACAAGCAATTTGCTGTCTCACTTTGTATATTGTTTCATCCTCAACACCTGGGGCCTCCCATGCGAGCATCATGTCATATGTCAAACGACGAAATTCCTTATCGCTAAAATAATCAGCACGGGCAGTCAAGACATCGAATGCCCTGTATGAGCAAAATTCTAACAAATGTCTAGCATATTCGAAATGTTGCTTGCCACTTTCACCGGTCTCTATGTCAAAACTACTACACAAGTCTTCTGTAGGCGTGTTCAAAACCCTGTAAACAAGAAGCAATTAACGGGAGAGAATCAATGAGGTGAATCGACTCATAAGAAAAAGCATGTTCAATGGCGGGTAAAAGAACTGGTTGCATAATTAAATTGCAACCTAATCAAGAAAATGCCGAATAGTCAGAGTTCACTCATCAATTCCCTTAAACGTTAGGGCACCCTTGCTGCCCATCTTTACCACACAACAAAAAAGGAGACGAGAAAGGGAGGATCAAACTAATTCATTCAATATGCCAAACTTATTCTAACTCAAAATATTGTAACATCATTCCCAATCAAAAAGCCAATTCCAAAGTTTTATCAGAACTTTCACGCTAAAGATAATATGATCATGTGTGGCTTTGTTAAAATATTGCGGGAACAAGAAATGCTACTTGTCTTATACATGACATGAAAGGTTATACCACTTTCCAGTGAAATACTGGGCTAAAGTATCTATAATAATCTGATATTCTATTCTAAATCACTAAAACATTCACACACAAAATCAGAAATCAGCATTTAATAAATGATGGAGAAACAAAACGAAGTATTTATAGCAATCGCAATAGGCGTCAAATTAACTGAACACAAAGAAATTAAACACCTCCATAACCGCATCCCGTAACAATCCATTTCCATTCCAAAACAATACCCCTCGCAACAATCAATAACTAATTTACTTGTTTCATTCAAACATCAGTACAGGAGTAGTACTCCGTCTTTGAAGTTCAAGCAAGCAGGCAACCATTCAGAATTCCATGTGTCGTTTTCTACAGTTGAAATGATAATTTATCATCGTAAAACCCACAAATTCATCCAAAGGACTCGTTCGGAGCAACAATACACATCTCCGCAAAATGTAGGTCTAATTAGTTAGCTGAATTTCACAAACACAACATAGTAATTACAAATTTTGCAGTTCTTCGTAGTTATTTCGCCAACATGAAAACAAGATAATTAATATTGATAACCACAATCATAAAATTTAACGAATGCAGCTGAAATTTGGATTGATAAGCACTGATTATGCACATAATCAGCAATTTTGTAGAGTAATTTCACATTGACTTTCCGAAATTACAATCAATCAATCATAAGAGAAAAACAAACTAAAAACAGTAAGAATGTTACTTGGAACATCGAGCGACAACGGAGTTGGCGATTGGAGAGAGAAACGGAATGGATTTGGGGGAATCGGTGGAGAAAGGAGAACGAGGACTGGAGCTCCGCCGTTGAAAAATCGTCATGAAGTTGTCAAAAATCCGAGGTTTATTCTCCATTTTCCGGCTTGTTTTGAGGATTCCGGTACCGGCGATTAAATTTGAAAGAGAGTTGCCTTGTGATGGTTACCAACTCACTTCAACAGCAAGGCAACAATGGAATGAGGGTTTCGCGCTTTCACAAACTCTTTAACAAACCGTTACCGCAAGGAACCATTCTCCCTAACGAAACAAAAAAAAAAATTATGTCGGTACGTGGTACGGATGCTAACGAGTAGAATTAAGATCACGTTTATAAAGGGTGTAAATGAGTCGAGACTCTCAATAAATTAATTGGGTTCGGTGGGTTTGCATTGAACCATTCTACCTCTACTAAGGGAGTTCGGATCTTCTATAGTTTTAATAAAACTCTACAAGTTAGATTTGTATCTAAACCATACATTTTAAAATCAATGGCTCATATCGATGAGAAAAAATATAGGGGATTTTGAAAAGATAATATATGAACCAGTGATTTTTCATTCAATGGTTGATATGCTACAACTCTACCTTGTAGAGTTATTTTAAAACTCTAGATGATCCAAAACCCTACGACTAAGGAAACAAAAAAGAAAGGAAACCACTTTATAAAAAAAAATTGATGTCGGTACGCGGTACGACTGCTAACTAGCTGACCGAGATCACGTTCATAAGGGTGCAAATAAGCCGAGATTCTCAATAAACTAGTTGGGTTCGGGCTTGGTTAAAGTTTGTTCATTTTCGTTTATTTAATAAATGAATCGAGCTTGAACAACTTTTGAAGCTTGTTTAATGAACATATGTATGCTCATTTATTTATGTTCATGAACAACTCGTTCATTTATGTTCATGAACAACTCGTTCATTTATGTTCGTGAACAAACTCGTCTATTTATGTTCATAATCAAATTTTTATTACATAATTGTTTGATTATAGATAAAAATCGAATTCTGACTTTAATTTTAACATCCAAAACAATATATGTAGAATAATTTTTTTTTGAAATTAAATAGCTAAATTAGTGCACATTCAAAATTATGTTTTCAAAGGGTTAAACTTTAAAGTGCAAAGCTCGTTTCAGGGGGGAATCTCTTTATGCACTCGGCTCCTTTAATAAACAAGACGTTCATGAACTGTTCACGAGCACAAAATATCTTAAACGAACTGAGTTTGAACAGATTTTTGAGCTCGGTTGAAAGCTCGGGCTCGAGCTTTAGGGATGTCAACAAGCCGAGCTGAGTATTTGACTGTTCGAGCTAGGCTTGATAATACGTTGTTTGATGAAAATCTAGAGATATCATATTTAATAATTCAGAAATTTTTTAGCAAAATTAAACCCGTGTAATACACCGACTTGTGAAATCGAGATGGAAGGTCTAACCAACTGAGCTATCCATCACTCTCCTTTATAATACTCTTTGTTATTAACATGCGCTAAAAAGAGACTTTGCGAGTAGTACGTCTGGCCTCGTTATCTCCCTTGCGTCATTCGTGCACTCCCGCCCGCCCCGCCCGCCCGCCCGCCCACCCGTCAAAACAAGACCAATAAACTAACTGTTCAAAATTCTCAAGTCCAATATCGGACTCCCGGAAAGAATTCCTACTTCTCCGTCACCGCCCTCCGTAACTGTCGCCTGAGATGACAGTGAATTCAAACCCTAATCATTCGTAATGGAAGTCGGAGAGGATTATGCAGATCAATGCTGAATCAATTCAAAGAAACGCTCAAAGCATCAGAATTTCGACACCTTGCAAAACTCAATCTTCAATTTCAATGGCGGCTGATCGTCCTCTGAAGCGGCAACGTCAAAATAAGGTATTGCCTGATAATCTTATTAAGGTTAATTATACTAAAACTTCTCCAGTTATCGTATTAGCATTAAATGCATCATCTAATTATGCACTGGAAACTAGAAAATTAGCGAAAAATCGAAGTAAAAATGGTGGTAGTATTAGGGCGAAGAAGCGTAATGTTGATAAAGGGAAACTGGTTGATGATAATTGCATCAATGTTGTTGAATGTGTTTCTCCTTATTTTAGCAACAAAGGGAAGAGGAAGGGTGATGTGGGAGAAGATTTGGGGGGTCAGGGTAAGAGAATTGACGTGAGGAGAGAGAATTTTGTGTTGGTGAATAGGGGAAATGATGGGTATGAGACATTGTTGGGTTTTGAACGACATGCTGAAGTTTCTGATGTGATGGTTAAAGACAAGGAGAAGGATAGGGTTTTAGAGGGAAATCAAGGGGGAAGGGAGACTCATGTTGTTGTGATGAATGACGATGAGACGAGAGTCGTTTCTCCCTTTTTTGTCAAGAGTGGAAGTGTGGGGAAGGAGAAAAGGAAAAGGAAGAAGAAAGTATGTGGCGAAATTCAGAATGCAGGGAGAATTGTGGTGGAGAAGAGGGGGATTGACGGGATTTATCATCGTATCGAGGAAAACGAGGTGGATATGGCGGAGAGAAATTCATGTATAGGGTCGTTGTTGGATCTTCGAAGGAGAGCCGGTGTTTCTGACATGGTGGTTAAACATGAGGAGAAGTATGACGTCCTTGAGGGGAAGAGAGGGGAAAGGGAAGCTCCTGTTAGTATGACGAATGACTATGAGAAGACAGTTGTTTCCCCATATTTTGTGAAAGGTGGCGATGGCAAGGAGAAAGAGAAGAAAAGGAGAAGGAAGAAATCAGAACGATATGATCAATTGTGGGGAAAGATTGTGAATGTGGAGAAGAGGGAAAACTGTGGCGATATTTCTGGGAGGGAGACGAGTGAGCAACATGTTGAGGATCACTGGAATTCACTAAGGGAGGTGTTGTTGGTTTTTCAGCAAAAAGCTGATGTTCCTGATGTGGTGGTTAAACACGAGGATAGACATGAAGATTTTGAGGAGGAGAAAAGTGGGAGGGAGTTTTCTGCTGGTTTGATGAATGAGAATGCGAATGAGAATGCGAATGAGAATGAGAATGAGAATGAGAAGAGAGCTGTTTCTCCATATTTCGTGAAGAATAACAGCAAGGAGAAGAAGCAAAAACAGAAAAGGGAAAGAAAAACGCATAGTGATCAGTCGTGTGGCAAAATTGAGAATGTGGTGAAACTTGTGTTGGAAAAGAAGGAAATTGATTGCGATCCTTATGATAAGGAGAAAAATGAGCAGCATTTTGAGGACACGAATTCACCAAGAGGTAGGGTGTCATTGGATCTTCAAAGAAGAGTTGATAGTCCTTATATGGTGGTGAAACACGAGGAAAAGCATGAAGACCTTGAGGAGAAGGAAAGAGGAAGGGATCTCCTTGAAAGTAAGATGAATGATGAAGAGAAGAGGGTTGCTTTTCCGTGTATAGTGAAGTGTGACAGCAAGGGGGAGAAAACAAGGAAAAGGAAGAAAAAAGTTCAAAATGATCAACCATGTGGTGAAAACGAGACTGAGGCCTTCAATGTCATGTCACCAAAAGTCGTTTCACCATATTTCGTGAGAAAGGGAGGTCATGGCCATGAAAACTCAAAATTTGAATGCATGAAGGAAACCGAGAAGAAAGTAAGGAAGCCGAGAAATAACAAGAAGAGAATTTGTGAGGATAGTAAGGAGTTGGAAACAGAAAAGGAAGTTAAAAAGCAGAGGAAGAGCAAGAAAAAAGGAACATTTGTTGACCAATGTTGTGCAAAGCAGAGTAATACAGACAAGAACTTAGGATTAGGGCTCCAAAGTGTTGTTTCTGCTGGTGTCAGAATGAAGATGGATAGTGAAGCAGCACATGAGAGGGGTTTGAAAAGAATTGTGGTTACTTTAGAGTCTGCTAGCCGTCAGGACTTGATCAATCAGGGAAACTGCACAGCTAAGGTTGACGAGGAGGAACCTTTGCACTTTTTGAAGATCAACACGAGTCTGAATGGTCAGACTTTACATGGTGATCAAGATGATTGTGACTTGATGACTAGCAGCATCAACGGAAAGGAAAAAAAGAAGAAGAAAAAGAAAACCGTGTCTCCAATGTGTGGCTCAGCAGCTGGCCTTGATCCCTCATCATTGAGTTCCAGTAAAGAAGATTTAGTGCATGATAACCAACACTGTCCGAAAGCTTCAGTGACCAAGGTAGTCTCTCCATACTTTGAAAATTCATTGAGGGAAAATGAGTGTGATAACGGAAGAGATAAGGCTGACTGTAAATATCAAAAAAAGAGAAGGGTTGACAGGACTAAGTACATTAAGTTTGAAGAGGTACTTTCCAATTATGCTTACAAAGGGGACAACTACTTGAATAAGGAAGAGGAAAATGGGGGTAAGAAAGAAGAAGATGGTAGTGCTGGAAAAGGTAAGAAGAAAGGTAAGAAGCAGCAAAACGGTACTCTAAGTGCTGCCGAGAAGCGAGCTGATGCTTACCAAAGAAAAGCACCAGACTGTACCTGGAGGCCACCCTTGTCTCCTTACAATCTTCTGCAAGAGGAGCATGCCCATGACCCCTGGAGAGTTTTGGTGACTTGTATGCTTCTGAATATCACTACTGGACCCCAGGTATGTTTTTATATTTTCATCTCCTAAAATTTGTTGTCCCTGTAACTATTTGTTTTGATTTTGGAAGTGCAATATTTTCCATGAGTTTTAATAAGAAGTTTATATGTAGGATACTGTTATTTCTGGTCAAGGGTTCGTTTTAGGAGTTTAGAGGATAGGAATAAATTGATGCTGCTAATACAATCGATCATGCAACAAAATGTTTTTCTTTGAGGAATTTCCTTGCTTCCGCTCCTTCAATGATATTTGTGGTCCTTTTATAAGGAGTTTTCGCTGCACTGGATTTGTTGAGGTTGCTTCCTTGTTCAGGATTACATCCTATTGTTGTACAGAAAGCTTGATGGATAGAATGTTACTCCTGAGGGGCTTGTGATTTTTTTTTGCATCATTTCAGATAAAAAAGTTATTTATTGTTAACGACATTCATGATTCATGAAAGAAGTTTTAACTAACATCGTACGTGTCAAACCTATTAGTGGAGGAAGAAGCCTACTTACCAAATATTTTATGTGGCTTCTGATTACCTGTAACTCTGTCATACCTTGTGATTTTTCTGTCAGCTCTGTTGTTGGAAAATGGGAGATGATTGGTGCTTGCTTTTACTGATTGGTCAATTTTATCTCTGTCCTAAATAATAAAAATGGAGAAGCAGTTATCTATGGCCTTTGTCTCAAATGATATAAATATACTTCTATAAATTTCTATTCTTTAGAGTTTTAGTACCCAATTGACATTTCTCATTGCAAATACTCAAAGGAGACACGTTTAACTTTATTTTGAAACTCTATGTGGACGAAAGAGCACTTATAGATTTTCTGAGAGTTTCGTGATTTTGGTGTCTAGAGTCTCCTTTATTTTTCTTTTCCTCATCCTTAAATTATGGATTACTTGATTCTAGTTGCTTGACTTTTCAAAATTTTGTAGATAAAATGCTCCACGATAACTTGAGGGCCCTCCTTTTTTGTTCTGTGCTCTCCTCTTTTGTATTTGGGTGCTTGGTGCCTTTCTAATTTAATCCTGTATTGCTTATTCATAAAAACGTGACTTTTGCTATTGAATGTCCTCTATTGTCTTGTAATGTAATGAAGGCCAGTCCTAGTGTCCGAGCTTAATAGACGAGGTGCGTGTAAAAAAAAAAAGATCTTAGTACAGATTTTGACAGTACGTTGTTAAATTTTTTACTAGTCAGTTACTGCTTCTCCTTTTTTATGCTAGCTAGCCTCTATGATTTGCGCACCTTTTATTTTCTTTTCTTCCTCTCATGTATGCGGCTTTCTTCCCATCTTTTCAACTACAAACCTATTGCTCCGAAGATGATGCAAAAACTGGGGCTATTTCATGGAATCTCTCTTATTAACCCATTTATCTTATCCCTTTGATAAACTCAAAAAACTTGGTCAAAGATAAATCTGTATAAAAGATCCCATCTCATTCATTAGTTTCCACTTTTCCTTGTATAAACTGATGTGTTTAGCTGCATTTATACCACATGTCCACCAACCATACTTTTCATGTTTACCTCTGGTTGTGCGTTATTCCATTCCATTCATGTGAAATTGTGTGCGGAGTTGAGTCTGTAGACCGTAAGATATAGTCTAAAGTCACAATCTCATGTTGAAGATCTAAGATTGAGTTTCGTCAACATATATTTATGGCTTTATTGTAGGTCAAGCAAGTATTGTCGCTTTTTTTTAATGTGTGCCCCAATGCTGAAGCTGCTGTTAATGCTGATAACATCAGAATTGCTAGTGTGATACAAAGTTTAGGGTTGCATAGAAAAAGGGCAACAATGATTCAGCAATTTTCTAGGGAGTATTTATCTGACGACTGGACACACGTGACTCAGCTGCATGGGATTGGAAAGTGAGTGAATCCTACGCCTTTTCTCTTAGTACTGTTAGAAATGGACCTGCAAAGTGATCGACTTCAAGTGTAAGGCTCTAAATATGCACCATTGTCCATATCATTAATCATCAACATACTTGGGTTTGTTTGTTTTTTATTGTACAGGTATGCAGCTGATGCTTACGCAATTTTTTGTACGGGTAAGTGGCGGCAGGTAACCCCAACAGATCATATGCTGAATTATTATTGGAAATTTCTCCAAAATCGTGGTCTCAAGGAGGTTGCTTTTTAAGTTATAATTTGTACTTGACCGTGAGCCAATCCATTTTAGAGTTTGGTGAGCTTTCTACCACAGTAGGGAAAGAATTAGCAGAAAAATTTCTACCACAGTAGGGAAAGAATTAGCACAAAATTTTGGTTTATACTGTATATAAAAATGTATAGTGTAGTCTACTGAAGTAGTTTGTCAGATTGATATGTATAGAATGTGCAACCAACCTTAACTTATCCTGTTGGCAACGGGCTTGTTGGGATTCGAACAGAAACCAATGTAATTGTAATTGTAATTGTAATTGTAATTGTAATTGAAAATGTGGAGTGGTTTTACTCACTAAACAGTCATGTCTCTGTCGTCAGTCAGTGCTAAATTAAACAGGTTTGTGGCTCTGGTGAATTTCTGATACGTCGAACCAGAAATCTAGAGTGAAATTCACAGAGGTTGAGGCTGTTGTATAACTATACAAGAGTTCGATCTCTTCAGAGTAGTTAAACGCCGTTGTTGTTAGTAGGGGTGAACACCGGACCGGACCGGACCGGAACCGGTTCGGACCGGAACCGGAATCGGCCAAATATATGGACCGAAGACCGGACCGATTTACATCCGGTCTTGGACCGGACCGGACCGATAATAAGCTGGACCGGACCGGACCGGGCCGGTATGGACCGGATTATTGTTAACATTATAGAAGTAATCGAACAGTATATTATATACTAGTTTGCTACTGCGTAAATCTGAATTCGATCACACGTTAAAAATAAAATTTGATTAACAATTAATGAATTAACTTATAATAGTTCAATATATAAAAAAACCAATGATCAACCACACATCCTGTAGGGCTATAGGAGTAATAAGTACTAAAAACTAAAAAATGTCATACATACTTTGTATTTATTAAGAACCAAAATGCTAAATGTCTAATAAAATAACGACTCGGTAAATCAGTAACTCCTCATTCGGTGACAAAAACCATTTCATCTTCCAAGTTGGTCTTCTCCAAATCTGTAATGTAAATACATTTAACAATAATGTATATGTTAGAAATAATACTACATTTAACAATTGAAAGATATAAACTATGAAATATAACAGTAGTCAAACCTTTTTCTAATTGCTCCAGCTCCTCCAATTTCTCCTCCACGTTCATTTTAGATGTAGCAGTTGCAGGCCGAAGCCAATCTTGTCCGCATATGAGAGCTTGTGCCATCTTTGAAAATGAAAAAAATATATGAATAACAAATTAATTATAAAACAATGCAAGATGTAATGTAGTATTGTATATATCATAACATCACCTTAGGAGTTAAAGAGCTTCTAAATTGATCAACATGGCGCCCTCCTGCACTAAATGCCGATTCCGATGCAACTGTAGATACTGGTATGGCTAGTACATCACGTGCCATACGTGCAATAACTGGAAATCTAGGGCCATTAAGTTTCCACCAAGTTAGAATATCTTTCTCTTCATCTTCTCCCATTTGCTCATTCAAATAACGATCAAACTCACTTCTTACAAACCTACCACCATCAGCTCCACTAATTTGCTTCTTAATTTGCTCCTGGATGTTGTTTTTAAAACTCAAAACACCTCCTTGACTCATGGGCTGCATAATTGACATTGAGTCACTAGTTTGCTCACTCTCCACAATCACAGGAGCATATAATTTTCTATACTCATCAAACATAACATTAGAAAACTCCCTGACTTTATTAGCTAATGACGTTCCCCTATCTACTCCATACATATTTTGAAGAGCAATTTGTACACCCAGGAACTTGAATTTTGGATCAAGAATTACAGCCAGATATATCAACATGTTCATCTTTTCTACGTCACCCCAATACTTGTCAAATTTCAATTTCATTTGAAATGCCATAGTTCTAAAATCAGGATCATCACTAACCGTCCATTGATTCAGTAAATCAAGAATGTGACCAATGTGAAAGAAGAGTGTGTTACTTGTGACATATAAAGAACCAGAAACACGGTTCGTTAAATCATAAAACTCCCTTAAGAAAACGACAAGCTTTTCAACTTTGTCCCAGTCAGCATCATCGGGTGAACTCGTGTTACCTTCGTACTCCCTAGGAAGTGACATTCGACTAAAGACACCTTTAAATTTTTGAGCAGTGTCTAACATAGTGTAAGTTGAATTCCATCTAGTGGGTACATCTAGAGACAAAGAAGATTTTCTCTCTATTTTACATTTCTCAACAACTTCTTTGAAGAGGAGCAATCTGGCAGGAGAATTTTTCACAAACTTAACAACAGCTCGTGTCCTATCAATACATTGAACATGATCCTTCAAACCATCCCACACAATAAGATTAATTATATGTGCAATACACCTCATGTGTAAATATTTTCCCTTATTAATTCCACCCTTTCTCCTTACCATATTTCTCAAGTACCCACATGCCACATCATTAGAACTTGCATTATCAACCGTTACTGTAAAAAGTTTATCACATAAACCCCAAGAGTTTAAACAATCCTCAACAGCTCTACCAATGGCATCTCCCTTATGGCTAGAAATAGGACAAAAATTTATGATCCTTTTTTGTAATTTCCAATCATTGTCAATGAAATGAGCTGTGAGACACATATAATTAATTCTTTGAATAGATGTCCATGTATCAGTTGTCACACTTACTCTTTGACACGAATTTCGTAGAAACTCTTTCAACTTGAGCCTTTCATCACAGTACAGTTGATAACAATCACGTGCAATAGTCATTCGTGAAGGCATATGAAATGCAGGGCAAGCAATAGACATGAAATATTTAAAACCAACTTTCTCTACAAATCGAAATGGCAATTCATCAAGTATGATCATACGACCCAATGCATCTCGCACATCATTAAGATTCACATCTTTATATTTCAACTTAGCATCTCCCTCCTCACCATCTACTGGCTCAAAAATCAAGTGAGTTTGTTTACCTTTGCTCTTATTTGCTGGATTTTTTGGACAAGTTGTCCAATGTTTCTTCACATTCTTCGTGCCATTAGTATTAGGATCAGCAGCAAAATTCCTTTCACAAAATTTGCATTCAGCTCTTATCATATCAGCATTGTCCAAATACATCCAGTAGTCTACCCAATAAGGTGCCCTCCTTTTACTCTTTTTCATGCTCACATATTTGAATCCATCCTTTGACTTTTTTGTAGGGTGTAGTTCATACTCTGGAGTCCTTTTCTCTTCAACCTCATCATCTACGGGATCCGTCCACGGTGAGGCTTCATTCATATCCTCGGATGACTCGGATACTAAACAACGCCTTTTGGATTTGGAACTTGACATCTAGCATATAGGAAAGGGAAATATATTCAGTAATATAACATTGCACCCATATATAATGCATTAAAGTTAAATATCACTCTGTTGAAATTAATATAATTTAATACAAAGTATAAACCATAAAACTAAAATACACACAATTATGAAACATATTTTTTAAAAAAGTGAACAGAGAATCGAAAGAATTTGGAACATAAATAGCATATCAATATATCATGATTCATGAAACTACTAATAGTGCATATCAATTAATCCACTTATGACAACAACAGAGTAGTATTAAATATCAATAATTCAATATAGAATATTCTCCTTATAAAGTTATAATATGAAACTACTATAGACCAATATCTAAACCTTAGACGCAAAATATGAGTATTATAAAACTCTACTCCGTACCTATTTTGAGCATTATCAACCTTAGACCGGACCCATCGGTGTAATCACTAATTAGATGACGCTGCTATAGAGTATTAACCTTAGACGCAATATCTCCATAACCATACTAAAACTCTAATATTAATGTATGAAAGTAGACAAAAAACATGGTTATCATTGCAGTCTTGCGGAGCATTGAGGATTTGAGGTAGCCGCAAATCACTAATTAGATGATTCTGATAATCATGCATTATAAACGAAGAATAGATTATGATGAACGAACCTTGAGTTCTTGAAGACTTGATGCCTTGATAGAGTCGATGTGTGTAGTTGTGTAGCGGTGTAGGGGTTATGAAAAGAATATTCCAGTAGGCTGCTTCAGAATTGTGATTTAACCTAACAGATTAATACCTTATATAGTTACAGATTTATAAAATACCCTAATTTTCAAATATCACGTTATTGATATATATATATATATTATATATATATATATATATATATATATATATATATATATATATATATATATATATATATATATATATATATATATATATATATATATATATTTTAATCGATAAAAAGAAACCGGTCTATCCGGTCCAGACCGGAAAATTCCGGTTTTAGACCGGACCGGACCGGAAACCCGGAATCAAAAAAAGTGAGGACCGAAGACCGGACCGGAATATTTCTGGTCCGGGTTCGGTCCGGACCGATCGATCCGGTCCGGTCCAAATTTCCGGTCCGGACCGGATTATGAACAGCCCTAGTTGTTAGATGACTCAAACTGCTGTGCATTGTACGTAAAAGAAACTTCCCCCTCACTTTCAATGAGTCTAACCTGTAAACCTAGCTGGAATTGCCTGTGTACCAGTTCAGGAACATCCGAAGGCATGAATCTCATCGTTATGGTTTTATAATTTAAAAAATATTATTCAAAGGCATGAATCTCATCGTTACTTTTTATAATTAAAAATATATTTTTCAATGTTAAAAGTCTCACTAAGTTAGGAACAAATAAAATGTTACAACAAACTATGTGTGAGGTACTTGTCACAATACAGTTCCGTATAAGGTTGTGATTTGTGTGAGCTACCTGTATTTTCTGTAATCCAAATAGATTTACGATTATTAACCTCGATACTTTTAAGTGACAAATTACATTATATATTGCTGAATTGTAATGTTAAAAATTTTAAAATTAATAATATGGAACGTCAATTAAATTTTTTGTTGAATTTAACACTAAAGTACTTAGTATAGAAAAAAGAGTTTCCAACAAACACTTTTTATGTTTCAAAAAACGTTTAGGAATGGTGGTTGGCTAGCAAAGTAGCGAGTATTCAGTAACTGATTAGAACTCAAATAACTCATTTGTGTGGTCTCCTACTTAAATTCAGTAACTGCGTAGAACTCAAGAAAACACATGAAGTACAACTTAATTACAAGTCTCGGCTTTGAGGCTTGAAAATGCATTAACATTTTATTGGGAGAAATATTTTTATTTACGCATAGCACACTCGGTCCTGCGACGAGCCTACGAAAACAAGACTTTTTTTATTTTGGCAATGAGATTGAATAAAAAGACAATGCAAAACGGTAGCCGTTATTGTCGCACGAAATGTTAACCCAAAAATCTCTTCAAAACAAAACAACTCCGTAAAAGTGTAAAACCCAGGAAGAAAGTAGAGAACAATGGCGAAAATGGTAAGCACAGCAACAACATCATCCACAACCAGAAAACTCATCCCTCTTTCTCTCTCCTCAAAGGCCGCCACCCCTCTCATCTTCCCCGCTTCCTTTCTCTCTCTTCACAAATCCCAACGCCGACCCATTTCATTACAATCCAAAGCATTCGGCAAATCAACCTCAACACCCAAAACTGACAATAAACAACAAATTGTTGAAGAAGAAGAAATTGAAGTTGAAGAAGATCTTCCATGGATTCAAGAAAAAGCTTTGGATTTGGTGGAATTCACTGGTTCAGTCACCCAAGCTATCCCTGGCCCGCGAGTTGGGCAAACCTCTTTCCCTTGGTTTCTTGCTGTTCCTTTAGCTCTTTTGGGTGTTACTTTTGTCACTAGTTTTGTTAAGGCTCTTAAGAAATTCACCTCACCCAGAGAAAAACGCCGTAAATTGGTACTTTTTGTTCTAATCAATACATTATTTATTTGATTTGGTTTGGTTTTTAGTTCAATTTTGATGTGGGTTTTTGATTGATTGTCTAGTGTTTGGAATTGGGTGTGCTTTGATTTTTTGAGGGAACCTTTGTGTTTTATCAAATGTAGTTTAGCTTGAATTGTGATGACATGGGGTTGTACAAGGCTGGCTTCAAGCCCTAGTTTTCTTATGAGCAGAAAACCTTAATTATTCTTAAATTTATCATTTGTAATCAAATGGCATCAATTAGACTTTAAACCCATGTCAAGTTCTTAGTCTGAATAAGAGAAGTGTGATAAGCAGTGGGACTGAAAGTGCATTGTTATTTCTGAAGCACGATTAGATTAATTACAACCTTGGTGTATTGAGCACGAGTTCTTACTTCTTGTCGCCACACCGATTCTATAGAAGCAATTCGGTTGTATCGTGTTTCCTATAGGTTAGTGCTTAGTAGGGAAGTAAGGGTTTATGGGAAGGATGCTTGCTATTTCTGAATGAATTTCAAGTGGTATGCTTTGGAAAGTAAAATGCGTAGGAAGAATGTATTGGCCTTAGGCAAGGTGGCTACTCTTGATACAATGTTGACGAATTATGTAGCAGGAGATGAGTTCAATCAGACTACCATCTTAAATTTTGATTTGAGGATGTCAATTATGATTTATATGATTCTATATTTCTCTATATGTGCTGGATTTTTGCTTATTTGGTCATTTGCAAAGAGTGATAACCGGATTTAAACTGCAGGTAAGAAAAAATGCCACCCTGAACAAGGCAATTGATGAACTCTTTGAGAAAGGCAGAGATGCAGTTCAGTATTCAGCTTTGGAGGATATCGTGAATAAGGTGAGATGCATGCCTTGTTCTAAGTAATTAAATAATGTTTTGTTCAACAGAAGAAAGAAAAGAGACACTTGCCTTGTTTAAAATTTTTAGATTTTGTTGAAAATTAAAACCTGTGGAACTGCTATTGTAGTGAAGCTAACTACTCCATAGGTTATGCATAAGCATTTTGTTTAAGTGATTATAAGCTAGCAAGTGTTCAAAATGGAACGACAATTGAGCCCAAAAAAGAAATTGATTTACAAGGCTTCTTAACCATTGTCGTTGGAGTTTTTTTAATTTTTTTTTTTTTTTTTCCTGTTTAGATTTTGTTTTGTTTGATATGCTCATACAGCTGGAGTATTAAAAAAAATATTCTTGTATTGTTTTTATTTCATCTTTTATACAAGCCTGTTATTGACTTATTGTTATGTCAATAATGTTTCTCCTCAATAATAATCTGGTTTTTTTCAGCCTTTAGGTATTTAATCATACAGTTAAAAATCCTAAAGTAACACTTTGGTGTATTGTTTTATGATGATAATAATTCGTCGCTTACCATTTGATGAATATATTGCAATGACGATAATTATTTTGACCAACATAATTCATGACAATAACGTTTTGTGTCCACTGTAAGTTACTCCCTGTATCATCTATCAAGTTATTAATTATGCATTTGATTTGAAAAAACAGTGTTTTACTTTGACTTCCCCCTAAACGCATGAAAACCATTCAAAGATTTTGTCACAGATTTGCTTTCTAGAACTATTTGTTGCAAGATATGCCCTTTTTATATAAAAATCCACCCATTCCCTCCCAGATTCCAGCCATGGGACGCATCAACCTCCGTTAAAGTGGTGATGAAACAAACTTGGCTAGAGTTACAATAGCTATGCAAAAATTTCTAACTCAAAACTGTGAGGATGTGTATTAGACTATTAGCTGATGCCTGATGCCTTATAATTCAAAATTTGTATTGAATCAGTCGTAAGATAACATTTCGCACTCAGTAATTGAGGTGATCACTTTATCAGAATAAACCCCTTATTAATGAGTTTCATGCTGGACTGTGACAACGATTCTCTTGGTAAATTTCGAAGAAGCCTTTTGTTTTCTAAGAATAATGTCTAAAGTTAGTTATGTTGTTGTCAACTTGTCTAAACATAGTATTCTGAAACTCTATAGTGCTTTTGCATGCTTGAGTTTTTTACATGACGTGTGCTAAAAGATAGAAGATTTGATATCATCCAGACAGGTTTTGGTATGGAGGATATTCTGCGGAAGTACATTCGTTATGCATTCAATGATAAACCATTCAATGGAGACACAGTTGTAGACTTAATTCAACTGAGGAAAGCCTCAATGTTGAATGATTCCCAAGTTGCTGAAGTTTTAAATGATTTATCAAGAAGAATTGTGAAGGACAAAGGTAATTCTGTAAAGATAATCCTTCTATAGTCTTCCCTCTGCCTGGTTACCTAGTACTTGTATATTTTTGTAGAATTTCTGAGTATTTGATGTTGTCTGGCATATAATTGGTAGTGTGGTGATGCTTTCCTTTTATATTTTGTCTTAGTGGTGTAAAAGACAAGAATAATATCATGATGGTTGATGGTGTTTTTTTTTGTTTTGTTACCGGGGCTTTGTATATGCGTAAAGTTGCCGAGGCATTAAATTCTAGAGGAATAGATGCATCTCTTGGTTGTACCAGTGGGGAGAATAAGAGAATTGCGGAGGCATTAAATGCTAGAGGAATTGGTGTATCTCTTTGTTTTCAGTTTATCTCTGCATCCTGCTTGTCATATACTTGTACATAGTAGTGCACAGAGAGGCCTTTGTTGTAGGAGGGCATTTTGAGTTGTATGTGACAGAGGATATTCAACCTCCGGTCCAATAGTTGCACTTGTTGGGACACGTATATAGAAAGTGTGGCAAATTAGTAACTGGACAGGTCTGTGTGCTGCAAAACATGAATCTAAATTTGTTTTCAGTTTATCTCTTCATCCTGCTTGTCATGAAGTACATAATAGCGGATAACCAATGGAGTGTGCTCCTCTAGTTTCCCCCCTAATTGTAAGAAGGGCTTGTCCGTGTGATATTGCGTGTCTTAAACCAAAGTTCTACTTCCTAACAAATGATTAGATGTAAAGCATTATATTGGACATTTGATGTAGCCCCCAAAGCTTGGAAACTGCCAATAGTGACCTTCGATTTTTTGCTGTTGATGTATGTGCCTAAAATACATTATGCATGTATGTCTTCTCTTTTAGGTTCTGTTACGGCCTTTGCATCTTTGAAAACAGCCATGCATATTTAGAACTGCTTTTCAACACAATCCTGACAGTGTTACCATTTCTATCAGGTCCTGTTGTCATGGATGCTTCAGGTTATACTGAAAGGGGTTTCAAGAGAAAGCTTGCAGTGCAGGCTCTTTTTGGAAAGGTTTTCTATTTATCTGAGGTAAGCTTCTATGTATTAAATTCATAGAATTTTATTAGTCCCCTGTTGTAATCACTTTTCAGAATTTAGCTCAGCTTTGTGTGGATGGTAGCTAAAATCATACTATTGAATTCGTGTTGCCTAAGATTAAAAATACTATTTAGCCAATCTTTGTCATAAATAAGCTCTCTGCGTCACAACTCACAAGGTTTCAACACTGAAGCTCCCTTAATTATTGCTACTTCTTGGAGTTCACTAAAGGACAAAACCTAACGCCAGCTAATCATGTTAATTAGACAAATTATGCCTTTTTCACAATTAATTCCACCAAAAATGCTCCAGTTACTTCAATGCTTTTACACTTAATCGACGCCTTGACTTGGATGCACTCATGCACCTGCCGACAGCAATAATAACCCGGTCCAAAAGTATTGAAGCGTATATAAAATACCAGTTATTATTTCTTATCTGTAAAATTAACGCTTCCCAAAAATTATAGCAAGTCTATCATTTTTAATACACCATAACCACTCACATCAACTTTGGTTAAGTAAATGGTAAGGGAAGCTGCTTGAGTTGGAGTAGGAATGGATAAACCTTGAATCTGATGCTTTTAAATATAGGGCACATGGAATTGTCAAGATGGTTCCGACTAAGAAACAATCCTAAAATTATCGCCCTTTTTTGGTTAATGTGTTTGCCTCTTTGTTTATTAATTAACTTACTCTCAATCCACCACCCTATCCTCGGTAGATTCCATGCACAAAGGCTCTTGTCTACCGAAGTCATACAATATGCTACTTTTCCCCCCCCTTACCCAATGTTTTTTTATCTATCTTTCTGTTCTTAGTAGTTAGATTGGATCTTGATATTGTCATTCGATGGTCAAGTTTTGTAGTTTTTATTATTGATTACCAGTATATGGGGAAACAAGGTTGAAGACATTTGACTGTTCAGGAGTTAAAAAGTATTTCTTCCGTTTCTTTTTAGTTGCAAATAACGCTTTCTTTTTTGCACTATTCATATCGTATACTTTGTTTATTTTTGATAATCTATACTTAAAGAAAAACATATCCACGTGGGATCTTGTTAGATTCGTCTTAATGTATATTAACCGAATATCAATTTTTTAGTATTTTTTACGTATCAATAATTAAATAATATTAATTGATCAAGTTATGCATTGGCAAGCGTGAAAAGAAAAATGTTGCAACT
Organism: Spinacia oleracea; assembly: GCF_020520425.1. NCBI lineage: Eukaryota > Viridiplantae > Streptophyta > Magnoliopsida > Caryophyllales > Amaranthaceae > Spinacia > Spinacia oleracea. The sequence goes on from NC_079488.1 coordinate 108,790,585, forward strand.
AAAAAGAAACAGAGGAAGTATTATATGCTTGTTTCTCCTTAATATTGTAGTATACAATTTTTTTTTTTGGGGAATTTCGGCTTATAGGTGTTGTACTGTTGTACATGAGTTACTATTTACTAGGGGTTTTTCCACCCAATGCGGCAAATGATTCTGCTTATATTTGGAGAGACTTCCACAAGAACCCCTGTTAATGATTTTGCTATTGGCTGGATCTGGGAGTTCATGTTGGAACTATCTGACTGCTTGTTTGAGGCTTAGAACCCATATAGTAAAGATTAGCTTAAGATGAACGTGTAAATAGTACTGTAAAGTTGCTTCAATTCGCTGAATAGTTATCCCGTGCAAGGAAAATTACAAGTTCAGAAGTAATAAGATGCTTGAAAGTTGACTAAGCTACTGGCTTACTGACCTTTTGAACATATTCTGGTGATTTGGCTTCAACAAATATCAACCCTATATCTATTCGTTGTAGAACTAGTTATTTTCATGCATAAATGTTTCTATCCTTGCATTCTTACAGTTTGATTTTGATGCAGTTGCCGGAGTTTTGTTCAAGGGATAACTCTTTAATTGTGAAGGAAATCTTTGGGGTTACAGAGTAAGTCTCATGCTCTAAATGTGTATCGATTATTTCCAGCTATTCTTCTTCGTTTTTTTTATTTCGCTTCCTGATTTTCCTGCTGCTGAATTTTGCAGTGAAGACGCAGATAAGCTACGGATAGAATCAAACTCTGGAGATATAGACGCCCTTGAAAAGATGATTGCAGATGGTTCTGATTCAGAAGACAATGAAGAAAGCTCAGAATGAGTCGATACAAAATAAAATCAAGGTGCATATTCCTATTTTGTAACTTGTAAGAGCTTTTGTGTTCCCTAATCTGATGGCCTTACAACCGATTATCAGACTCCTTAGACCAGCTTTTAGAAAACATAGATCTGAAATAAGTAATAAGATCCTGAAATAAGGTGAACTAAACAGTCTAGTTATATATAACTTTTTTGATTCAACTCATGGGCTTTATTTCTTTCAATTGATATACTCAAATCTTTTGACACACTTGATATGTCTTGACTTTTCAGGGAAAATTTTAGCTGGTTTCCAGTCGCAACTTTGATGAAATATCGGTTGCCATGAGCAGTTAACCTTTGGTGGTTGTCCACTCGTATTCAGGTTGCCCTCTTTGGTTGTGTATACAGTTGCTCGATCATGGGAGCATTGTCCGTGGGGACGTTTGGGTTGGGTTGGGTAGGGGATTGCGGGCTATATAACCCGGGAATGTACCAACTTAGGTCATTTTTTTTCTTTTAATCTTGGCTTTTTTAGGCAGAAAATCAGCCAATTTTGGATAATCGACAGAGTATAATAATACTTGCTTTTTTTAGGGTTTGATATGAAATGTCCAAATAAAATGATGGTTCTCAAGTCTCAACAACTGTGAAGGTTAATTGATGATATTTCAAACAGAGAATTAAAGATATTAGTGATCAAATTAAGTTGTGCATTGTCACACGTGAAATTGAAGAACGCTGCGAGTAAAACGAACGGAGTAAGTATGTTATTAGTGATTTTGAAGGGATAATTTTTATTAAAGCGAAAAATTTTATCATTTAAAAGTAGATAACTTTTACGGAGTATATTATACCGGGAAATGTTTAAACATTTTGGCTTAAATTTTAGTACGATGTACAATATTTATTATACACCATTTTTTTAAATAAGTATTTGTGACAAAATATAGTCGTGAACCCGTGATTATCAAGATATAATCGATAAGAAAAGATATGGAAATTTATGCGGAGTATAATTCATGTGACACTAATCTAGTGCTCTAGGCCCTAGACCGAACGAAACTAGTCTAAACACTAGTGAGTACTCCCTCCGTCCCGGAATACTCGACCCGGTTTGACCGGCACAAAGTTTAAGGGACTTGAATTGACTTATTTAATTTAATAGGTAGTAGTTGATAGTGGGGTTTTATTTTAATGTAGTTAGTGGGAAATGTGTAAAGGGGTGGGGTTGGGGGAGAGTAGGGGTTGAATTTTTAATTATTTTTTGTATGGAGTAGGGGGTAGGTGGGTTAATAGGGGTGGAGTGAGAAATAATATAATATTGTTAGAATATTTCCATTTTTAGAAACAGGTCAAGTATTAAGGGACGGCCCGATAAGGAAAACAGGTCAAGTATTCCGGGACGGAGGGAGTATGGTGTATAATACACAATATTACACTCGTAAAGTCATACAACAAGCGAAGTCATGGTTCTCTAATTAAGTAAAATAGAGTTTTTGGGTGCGAACGATGCTCAAGATTATTATATTAATAAAATTTACATTTATGTATACATATTTTTGCAATGGTAACGTAAAATAGTTTTGTTATAAAAGCTTTAGTATTTAAACTAAAGATCAAGGGTTTATCATGTTTAATTTCGCCTCGTAATGGAGCTGAGTTGAAGAGGCAACAACAACACAGTATTTTACTTACTCGATCTAATTACATTGGAAAATGGGCGCGAACTGACCGCGAATGTCTCCAGAATGTCTGCAATTTCTGCAATTTCGTAATTTTTTTTAGGTTGACACATGATGTAATCCCTATCGTTTCTATGTACATACAACACTTTGCACTATTCAATTATTAATTATATACTAATATTTTAAAAATGTAATCAATTTAAGTATTGTTGGGTCAAGCTTAATATATATTCTCATAACATCTAACTTTTCATAATATCTTTAATATATAAGTAATGGCACTAATGGTCAAAGTTTGCGAAAAAAGTTAAATGTTACATGTATTTAAAAACATACATCTTAAAAGTTTGGAAGGTGTTTAAATTACTTGGTAGACAACGACGAGTTAAATTTTATCAAACTTAGAAGGCAACTTTATGTTACACGGAGTACTTGGGAATGTCGTGTGAAATTTCACTTAAATCGGAACACAGTCAATAATATGTCCAGTTTTAAAAAAATCTATTTTGTTCATACATATAAAGTTATGTGTAAATATGGAACCAAGTGTGTATTTTTGCTCGATTGATTTGCTTTTCTCATTTATTAAAATTGATAGAATGATTATTATTCACATTACATATGTTCATCTCTTTCCTTTCTCCTTCTTTCCCTTTGTTGACGATTTCCTTTTCTCTTGGTAAAGCAAATATCCGCTAAGAGTGCATTCTAATCACTTGATTTTCATTTAGAATTATTTTTCTAAATTTATTTAACTGAACTGAACTGAACTGAACTTAACTTAACTTAACTTATTTAATGTGAACCGGAACAAAGTCTAAGTGTACTAAAAAATTCCTGGAATTGTGGTGGGGTGTTATAGAAGTAGAGTCAATTGCCAAGAAAATTCCTGGAAACAGACAACTGCCCAAACAAAAAGATTTCCCTCAAAATATAAAACACAAAACACAAAACACAAATCTAAAGCAACTCTCTTGTAAAAACTAAGTAAAATAGTCGTACTAGATAAACTACTAATTAACCTTTCGGCGCATTTAGCTTGTTTCCCTCCTTCATACGCATTCCTCTCTTCTGGTGGTCGTCTTTGCATTCTCTCTTTGGATTTCAATCTTAATTCTGGGTTTTGATTTCTGTGTGTTTCTGTTTCAGAATTCAAGGCTTCAGATTCATTCTATCTCTTCACTGGTCCATGATTTCAGGTTAGGATGGTTTCCTTTATCTTAGTGTTGCATAAATACTTATTTGATTATTATTATATATATTTTTCTGTTTTTTCATTAAGTTTTTACTGTTTCTTTCAAAATGATGCTTTGATGGGTTGGAATTTTTCTTGATTTAATTGTCAGTTTGTTTGCATAATTGTGCATTTTCAGTAGTCAGTTAATATGTTTTTGCTAGTGATCATTAATTTCATTTTAATAGTTATAAATAATGGGCAATTTTGCCAAATACAAACTTAATAAACTTTTCTATTTGCCAATTACAACCTCAAATTTCTAAATTTGCCAATTACAACCTTAAATTTGTACATCTATTTTAAATTACAACTCGAAACTATTTTTCGGCAAAAAACACCGGAAAACGATGTCATAACGTTATTAAAAAAAATCATGAAGTACAAAAAAAAATTATTTTTTCGATTACTTTATTTTTTGTTTCAATTCTTATTTATCGATTTTATTTTTTTATAGAAAATATGTAACTATTTTTTTTAATAACATTATGACATCATCTCCCGGTTATTTTTGCCGGAAAATAATTTAGGGTTGTAATTTAAAATGGATGTATAAGTTTAAGGTTGTAATTGGCAAAAATAAAAATTTGAGATTGTAATTGACAAATAGAAAACTTTATTAGGTTGTATTTGACAAATTTTCCTAAATAATGCTATTCATTGAAATTGGTCGAAATTGTTCATGTTAAAATGATTAATTGAGTCTAGTAAAGCTAATACACTTGCAAAGTGACAAGGGTTTTCGAAGTTTTCTCTTGTAGGAATGCATTACTTATTTTAGTAATTATGTCATGAATAGCTTCCTTTATTAGAGGTTACTCTAGAAAAACTAGATGGGTAATGAAAAATCAAGTGATGATGTATATAGAAGTATCTTATGCATGTGATATAGAATTATGTAATATTAGACATGTGTAGAAAATTCTAGAAACTAGGATATACTAACTATAAATATGTTGTATACATAAGTTGAGAGGTGAGCTAATCAAGAGAGCTCCCACAAAATATGAGGGGTATAAGTGTTCTACCAAAGCAAATAGTGTTGTACAATTCTTATTAATGTAATCAATGATAAAAATATAATTTTGTTATATTATTCGGGTCCATCAAAACTTTCGCGTGCGTCCTCAAATTTTGTTATAATTTTGTACAAAACTTTTGGATTTAGTAATCTATGGTTGTTTGCAATTTGCTAATGACTCGTTCCTTGCGTGTTTTATAGGACAACTTATATGAGCTGAATATTGCACTTTATGAGAGGTATAGAGGACATTGAGAGCCGCGTTTGAAACCTATTAAGGAATCTTTAGAGAAATCGAATAGGTTCTTGGAAAAACCTTGTAGCATCAATCTGATTGCCATTGATTTGGGAGATACAATGGCTAGGACTTTACCCTCCCAAAGAGAAATGGTAAGATCAAAAGGGGTTATAAAGAAAGATGAATTTGTTAAAGTTATTACCAGGACCTTGTATTCTCTCGGTTATAATAAGACCGGAGCCCTTTTAGAACAAGAATCAGGAATAGCTCTACATTCATCTAGAGTTACTTCGTTTATGCAGCTTGTATTGGAAGGGAAATGGGATGAGAGTATTCTCAGTTTGCGTGTTATCAACGTCCCAATTGAAACTGAGAAATCTGCTAAATTCATAATTTTGGAGCAAAAGTTTCTGGAACTCGTACAGAATGGAAATACCGTGGATGCAATGTTGATGCTTAGAAATGAGATTTCACCTCTTCTTATAAACACGAGCAGGGTTCATCAGCTTGCTGCCTGCCTTATCTCTCATTCGCAGCAATCCAAAACTATATGTGTTAGTTCGCGGCCAGACAGTCTGGAGAAATTGCAGAGATTGTTTCCTGCTGCAACGATTGTACCCGAAAAAAGATTGGAGCAACTAGTGGAGCAGGCTCTTGATATGCAACGAGAATCCTGTTTGTTCCATAATACACTTGATAGTGAACTGTCCTTGTATACTGACCATCAATGTGCGAGAAGCCAGATTCCTTCCGAAACTGTACAGGTCAGAGCCGGTATGTGATGGATTGTTTTGTTTTTAAGTTGTGACAGACTATGGGCTTGTGGTAAATTAACTGTGAGAGAAACTACATAGCAAAAAGAGAAATGACACGAGCATCAAATTTCATGATAAAAAGTGTTTGTTTCAAATAAAATATTTATTGCACATTATGTAACTTCACTCTAAATCATTGGAACTTCCTGAAACACCATGATATATGTTGAAAAATAGTTATCAACCTTGTAGAGTTGTATCCTATTCCCAGCAAAATATATTCCTAGTCAATAAACTTTTAATCAGATCTCAACATTGAATTGCATCAATCCCCACTTCCTAATTTGTTTTTGTTTTGTTAAAAGAACATTCTCTTGTGGTTTCCATGTTCATAATCAGAATATTTTACAGGAACCTTTAACAAAAATAGTCCAAAGTATGGTTCATACAAAAGTAGATTTAATCAAGGAAACATAGAAAAAGACTTAACTATGAACCATGTCAACAACAGCAGATTTACAAGTAGCAATTGATCTTCCCATGGAATCAGGTGGTAGACTGGTAGTCTTAATCGACTTTTGCATACAATTTTTCAGAAAATATTTCTTTTGTGATCACTTTAAGTTTGTGTGTGGTCATTTGGTAATTCCTTCTTGATTGAACTTTATTGGTCAGAAGATCTCTTTGGAGATCAATTTCTAGTTTCAGGCCATCCTGTCTCTTCCTTTTCGTATGAGATAAACCTGGTGTTTAGGTTGGTTTCTAACTGTTTGTGGTTTTAGTGGTGCAAATTCACGAGGGTTGAGGACTTTAGAAGCTTATGACGCTATTTTTGCTTCCATATAGTCCTTCTGGACTGTCCATGGGCATCCCAGATTCAAAATATAAGGATGGATGGTGTCTTTAGTCAATTTGCAATTTTGAGAGATGATGTCTATTTGGGTTTCACTCGTGCCTCAGGGATTGGCAAAAAAAAATCTCAGTAGAGTCAGTTTTTTGATTCAATCTCAGTAGAGTCAGTGCTATTGAAGAGTTTTGTCGTTGCAATTTATTTTAGCATAGCAATCTTATGCTTATGTTCTCCGAATATAGATGAAAAATGGCCATGGTGAAAAAGAAATTGCGTTAACTGTTATAGTTTTACTGATTATGATCATTTCAAATCCTATTTCTTTTAACCCATAGACTTATAACTTCACTTTCGAATAATAGAATCTTTATGGCTATAATGACACAAAAATCTTATGTTTACATGCTGAACAGGAATTATTGTAGATTGCAACTTTGCTTTAATGTGTTAACCCAGCATATACTGCCTCCCACATTTGTTGCTCGATCTTATGAACTGAGTTGATCAATTTGTTTCTTGTTTCTCTTGATGGATCAGATACTCCAAGCACACAACGATGAAGTTTGGTATTTGCAATTTTCACACAATGGGAAGTACCTAGCATCAGCATCTAACGATCAATCAGCAATTATTTGGGAGGTCCATTTTTTCCCCATTTGATTCTTTTGATTTGCAGTTGTGCATTCATTTAAATTACTTGTTCAAAAGGCAGGTCACTTTAAATTTTTATAGTCTGTCTTTTGTATGATGTGCAATTGCTTACAATAATTTCCGCTATGAAACATGGCTATATGATTCAATACGGGTGGTCTCTCTTCCTTGTAGTTCCGGAGGAAGATATTTGTGTTGTGTTGGGGCTTAAAATGAGTTGCATCTAGAAAAGGAGAGGAAATTTAAAGTTGTTTTTTTAATCTGGGGGTTTGACACCTTGATTCCATAGTCAAATTACTCACATCTTTAAAATTTGAAGTAAATAGTGTTTGTTTAGCAAAGAGAACAATAGTAAAGGAACATATACTTTACTTTTGGTTGTATCTAAAGTTTTACGGCCCAATTCTTTACTCGCAAGTTCGTGATAATAGTCAGTTGTGTATTAAGCGTAAGCTAATTGGTCATCAGAAGACTGTCTGCTTTGTTTCTTGGAGCCCGGATGACAGCCAACTCCTCACATGTGGACTGGAAGAAGTGGTTAGACGTTGGGATGTCCAGTCTGGTAAATGTCTCAACATTTACGGAAAACATGACCTTGGTTTGGTTTCATGTGGTTGGTTTCCCGATGGAAAAAGATTATTCTCCGGTGTCACTGATAAAAGCATCTGCACGTGGGATCTCGATGGAAGGGAAGTTGTATGTTGGAAGGGTCAGAGGACACTAAGGACGTCGGACATCGCTATAACCAAAAACGGAAAGAGAATTATAAGTATTTTTCGGGATACTTCCATACTAGTCCATGACAAGGAAGTAAAGGTTGATAGATTGATTGAAGAAGACGAAGTTATAATATCGTTCTCCTTGTCAGATGACAACAAGTTCTTGCTTGTAAACCTTATTAATCAAGATATACATCTCTGGAGTCTAGAGGGTGATTTCAAAGTTGTATCCAAATACAAAGGCCACAAACGCACCCGTTTTCTCATTCGTTCATGTTTTGACGGCGTTGAGCAAGGCTTTATTGCCAGTGGTAGTGAGGACTCTCAGGTAATGTTTGTATGTGAACATTTTATTTCCTTGTTTTTGTTTTTCTCTTTATACAGAAAAGTTACAGTTTATCCTGAATTAGGGTTATTAATGATATCTTCATTGAATTACACACGTTTCTGTTGTATTTTTTAGCAGAATTTTTGTATTATTCTCGTAATGACCTTGTGTTTTTTGTCAATGTAGGTATACATATGGCACCGGGGCACAGGAGAACTCCTATTGGCATTGCCCGGGCATTCAGGAACTGTCAATTGTGTGAGTTGGAATCTGTGTAACCCTCGTATGATGGCATCGGCTAGTGATGACAGGACAATTAGAGTATGGGGTTTAGGGAGAAGATGAAATTCTTGAAGATAATATCTCCATTCTTTTGTGTACATATTTTGGTTTTAGAATTTGTACCAGGCTCTAGTGATGTGTAATTAGATTTGTTAACAGTGCAATTATCATTGTTTTTAGGTGTAATTTGTTACTTCTATCATCGCAAATGTTGATTATAGTACTTAATAGATATGAGTCATATGACCTCACCTTTCTATGACTTTATTTCACAATCTTGAGATACTTATATAAAATGTGATGCAGATGGTATGAAAATTGTTATAGGTTTGGTGCCAAAGTTGACTTTTTTTTTGGAAGTCAAAGCTAACTTTTTGATTTAGCTTAGAAGTTTGTTATGCCACTACCAATTCTTCTGTAAAAATAAAGATATATGGACTAAGGAGTAAGGAGTGATATTTCTCATGATAATAAATCAACCGATACAGACTCAATTGTGGCTAAAAATAAATAGGTTAAACCTAATCCAAACTAAATCATATGCTCTTTTTCAAATGAGAAATTCTCGCCTGTCTTCTATTAACTCAAAATACGTTTTCAACCTAAACTTCAATTTTTTACTCTAAACTATTTCACTAAGTCTTGAACAATAATTTGATAATTCATATGATATGCCTCTTGTTTAGCAATCACTGAGTAATGATTATGTCATTGGTCATTGTTTCAACTTTCAATCTAGATTTGTCTACGGCTGTAGTAGTTCAGGTTATTATCGAGTAGTTTTCAATATCCAGATTTGTTGGATACCAAGGGACCGATATATAGTCGAACCCGTAATATACCAATTTCACAATTTGTGACCTAAGTATGTTAATCTTCAATTATAGTACTTATTCGAAAGTGACAACATATTAGTTATCAACTAGATTAGGTCCCGTGCACGCACGGTTATTTGAAAATTATAATTGCTCATCTTTTTTAACTGGAATATTTATCCCTTAAATCTATTCCTTAATTAATAAATCTCGAACGTACTCATTTTATCATACATTTCACAATTTCCGCTCTATTACGTATTATATATTTTATATGTTTAATATGATGATTTGACCAAATTAAATATTTGATATGCTTAATATAAACAAAATATTGAGTAAGAATGTTTTCTATTATTGATATGACGATCTGACTAAATATTACCAAAATTGTCTAATAATGTCATATTTAATAATCTTATAATTTTTTCTATTTATAAACATTTATACAAAAGGAGAGAAAATAACAATAGAATAAATTAGGTATATTTTTTTTTAGGAAAGGGTTTTTGGCGGGAAAAAATCGTATTAGGAATTGACACGTGTCATTCATGGTGTCTCTTTTAGTATATATTAATAGATTCGATTATACTCGAGACAATTTTTGTCTTCCTATGAATGGAAAAGGGGACGCCGAGTATAGCGTAAAATACTAAAACTACAATGTACTTTACTTTACGTTTGTGAAACTATATCACTTACGGAGTATAATGCTTATTGAAACTACCGATATAAATCCTAAACTCTAAGAGTAATTAACTTTTACATATATAAATGTAACTTTTATAAGTGCATTGACACTTTGTATTGTACCCACTTGCAAAAGTAAGATTTTGTGAAACGAGAAACTGATAATCAATCTTACGTAGACGGTATACGGGTACCCGTCCATTTGGACCCGAATAGAAGAACTTTTTCATTTGGTTCCCGTTTCGAAAAGAAAAAACGGCAAGTTAAATCTTCCGTCCAGGCGCCCAGTGTAGTGTTCATCCGCAGTGCTTCGGTTGTTGTGGAGGGAGAGAGAATGGGAAGCGTGGTGGCGCAGATACCTACAAGCTTTGGGCATGAGCTTCGAGCTTGTCTTCGTTGCAGGCTTGTCAAAACCTACGATCAGGTTCTCTCTTTTGCTTTCATTGTTTACTCCCTAACTTTATTTTTTTTCAATTTAGGGTTCGTGCTTTAATGTTCCTCTTTTTCTATACAATTTTGGTGTAGTACTTCAGTTAATCGATTATTAGGGTTTTTTGTGTGGGTTTCTTTGATTATTTGCAGTTTAGGGAATCTGGATGCGAGAATTGTCCGTTCTTTGGGTTGGATAAAGATCATGAGCGTGTTGTTGAATGTACTACTCCTAATTTCACTGGGTATGTTGTTCTGCGCAATTTATTCAATTTTCTGTTTTTTTGTCTTGCTGATAGTTAAATCAAGGGTTTCAGGGTATCAGTTTCAAGTTATAGCTCTCAAGTTTCATTTTTTGTAGTTTTTTTGGAAATGATTTCTACTGGTATTGAATTTGCAAAAGGGCCACCAGTGTTCAACAACCTTTTTTTCAACAAGTCCAAGTGATACCGAATGATTCTTCTGTTTTCACGATTTTGTTTGATTTGGAGTAACTGCATTTCTTGGACTTGGCTGGGAGAGCTACAATACATGTTATTGAAAGATACATATCATATACATACTTGCATACTGGAATTCTGTTGTGCATGCACTGTTACTTATTAGAAATTACTGCGTGCAACTCCTGATTGTGTGGATGATATTTCTTTGGTTTTGATTTTTCTAGGATAATTTCTGTTATGGATCCAAGTCGGAGTTGGGCTGCTCGCTGGCTACGAATTGGTATGTCACTTGTTGCATTTAACCTCTGCCTTTTTTTCGGTTCCTTGTCATCCCTTTGGTGATGAAAACGTTCTTTTCTTCAATGCATCCCTGTTGGTTTCATGTTTAGAAGTTCAGAGGCTAAGGAAAATTCATTCTCACTACTTTTATTATGATAATAATTAGATTAATTAAGAAGTGGAGAATAATATGTTGAAGCATTTTTCTCATGCTTTATAATCCATAGTTGAAAACGGACCCCAGAGGCTCATTCAGCTGAGTATACAACTGAATTGTTGTAATTAAACCCAGCACTGTGGGTGGATAAATTGTCCAATCCACAAGGGCATTTTTATGGTGTTTGGCGCAATTTCCGAGGGTGTTTTGGGTGTTCTAGTACCAAATAGGGGGGGGGGGGGAGTAGGTAGGTAAAGCACTATGCATGTACTCTGAAGTCTGTGTACAGTACTAGAGCAACAAATTTTTTTTCTTGGTCATGTGACTTGTTGGAATGAATGTGTAGAGTGGCACATCTTCACATGTCTTCTACTCTTCCTTTCCCCCTGTTATTTGACTTGTTGAAATGATTGAAGGGAAAATTTTGATTTGTGGTTCGTACATTTCAGAACTGGAGGCTTTGTTGGGTTTAATGAAAAGGGTCAGTTGAAAGGTAGATGTGTCATTTGGTCAGCAGCCATAGTTTGATAGCTTTGTCATGTCTTATATACTTTAGTTATCCTTTGTAGGCATTGAAAGATCTTTAAAGAAGAGATTTGGGAGAAATTTGTGTTGGGTTAGATTAAGTTCAACGGAGGATTTTTGGGGGTTGCTAAGCATCAGCGCAAGCCTTTTGTTGTGCTCAATTAGGTAATGTCAGATGAGTCAGTTAAAAACAGGGAATGAAGAGAAAAAAGAGGATTCACAGAGAAGTTAGTTAACGGGTTTTATTTAGAGCAAGTAAGCTGTGAGGTGATGTAATAAATAGAGAATAGATTGTAAGGAAAATCAGTGTGGAAGATGTAGCAATCAGTAATCGTAAGGAGGAAATCCACCACTCGAAGTGTGGTTCGCTTGTAATTGCTTTGATTACACTGATCGGTTAATACAAAGTCTAGCTAGTTTTTCCGAGATTCTTCTCTACTAGATAATTTTCTGCAATTGATCTCTCAAAATCCAGCTTGGTTTATGTAATTTCTGGGAAACTTGATTCTTAGCAGGGGTGGGATATCTTTGGAATGGTGAGATGTTCATGATTATTCTTCAGGGCTAGTTGAATTTCAGAGTAACAATTAGTAAGTGGTCAACTGGGCTGTTGATGCCCTAGATGGTGGTGAGGATTTAGTGATTCTTGTGTAGTGGATTTACAGGGTGCATTTGTGTGCGCGCTTATCTATATTAGAGTGTTGCTGGTTCACATTCTTGGATTGGAGAGGATGGACGGCTGATAAGTAGGGGGTGGCTAAAAGAAAAGAATCTGTAGCTGATGTGATCATTGTGGCAAACATTGAAGTCTGTCAACTTCTCGTAGCTCATGGAGAACAGTCAGGATTTGTGAATAACCAGTACGACACTTGAGGAAAGATAACAGCATAAGAAGTAATATGTGTGAGAACTGCCGTGCTGTGTGCATGAGAAACACCTGATTCCTCGCTTGTGTGGGTTTCCTGGGTGTATGAAATGTAAGGTTTATGTTGCCGAACCCATGGACAAAGCGATGCCTGGGTTACGATCTTTTCCAATACACTATTTGCGATGTAGGATAATATTCTGGTCTATTGTACCCTTGTTTTGGATTCTAGTGTTTAGGCTATTGAGCTCTAGTCTCCCCTAATTGTGGAGTCGATGGCACAACTTCCTTCTCCTTTGTGCAACTCTTGGGAAGTGTTAAGTAAAGTGGAATGATGGGAATTTCAGATAGGATTGGTGATGGGTCTTTCATTGAGGTGGAGCTACTAAATTCAAGTAAGTCTTTTTGCTAACAACTATGAAGATATTGAAGGACAAATTTCAGTTTTGAAAATTGGTGATTTTCCTGTGTATGAAGAACAATCCTGTTCTTACATTGATGCTTTCCTGGTGAGGGGCTTTAGTTATTATTAAATTCAGGAGGGGGCAATGAGATGCTTGAGCTGCCATAAATCTGCCCTTTAATTAGATAAATCCATGGCCTCATAAATCATGACTTCATGAGGATGTTGAAGGAGGTGATAGTACCATCTCTTGATCCCTATTGATGATGCAGTATAATCACTATCTTGTCAGTGTGGCTCTTGGCAGTGAAGAGGTAGGTTTTTATGCGTAGAAGACTAGACATGAATATCCATTCACACCACCAGTCTTAAGTAGGCTTTTTCTAGGTTTTGAAGTCAGGATAAAGGTACTGTATTGGGACGTCTTGTTTTTCAATTACATTTTTTTGCCCTCTATTCTGTAATTATTATTTATTTATTTATTTACCCTGAGAGCTTGATCCAGTACTACTTTTGCACATTGGTGAGACATCGTCGTTCCGTTTTTTACCCTGAGAGCCTTGTGTTTATTGTTTTAGCGACCAACTAGAGTTGTATAGTTTATTTTGGGTCTAGGTTATGATGTTTCATGATCTCCTGCAGCAAGTGTTTGTTTAAAAGACCTTTGTTTAAAAGCGCTTTATCTTTTAGGAAGTTAACTTTGGATTTGCATATATTATGCGTTTTCCTTTAAAGGCTCTTCAGAAGTGTCGTACTTGCTGTAATACCCCCTCCTTCAAAATCTGGAGGATTTGTGCTTTTGTGTCCTTTTCAGTAACAGCTAGAGAGGCTTTTTTTTAGGGGGGTGGGAGGGTTGGGCGTGGGGGGATAACCACATAGCTGTCAGCTTGGATTTCTTCCTTTGCATCTGGTGTATCTGTATAAATGTCCACACAATGAGATAACTAGATGCTGCGGGAAAAAATAATCCACATTATCTGTTCTACGCTATATACAATAGAAATAGCTATGCACCAGCTAGCAGCCATCCCTTCGCTGTTTTTGAATCATTCTTCTAATGGAAGAACAAACAAAAGCCAAAACCCATAACCAAGCTTAATATCACAGGTTGTCTATATTGTCTTTTAGTACAAATTAAATGCAAGTTATTGTGTTAAACGATGCAGTTCAGGCTTGTTTATGTTGGATTGTTACTTGCTCTTTGATTCTACTAATACCAAACAAAAATAATTCTTTGGGCATGTACCTGTAACTTAGAGTCGTTTTAACAGTGCATATAGTTGGGAAATTATCTTTAGCTAGCTGGGCTTAGTAATCCTTGCACTAAATACATGCGGTGGAAAGCAGTATAATATGTCTCTGAATGTTAACTCACAGTGGATTTCAGTAAATATGAAAATACAACAAGTCAAAATCATGATTCACGAAGCTTATAAATCCACTTAGGGTCACCACCATTTTCACATGGAATTCTGATTTCTACTTTACTGCATAAACTAATATAGGACCTAATGTTTGACATTATTGCCATGCTGTTTTTGTATTTCATGATGCATTTCTGTTTTTAAGTTGTTTCCATACGAGAAAGGCACGAGGGCCGATGAGGCTAGATATGAAAACGTGTTTCCTATTTTTCAGGAAGATTTGTTCCTGGATGCTACACCCTTGCTGTGTCAGAGGCACTTCCAGAGGAATTCCAGGTACATTTTGATGGTTGCATCTGGCAACTATTATCCCTTCATAAAATGTCTTGGCCCTGGGACACTGTTCTTTTGTTGTCCGTTCTCCTTTATGCATATGATTTACGACGTTGCATATACAATCAGTCTATTATCTTAGTGTCTTGATTGAGAGTATGCAATTATAATAATTTCTGGACGATTAACCAATGTGTATAAGTTTTGTCCTTTTTTACTTCTAGAATGGAAAAGAAAGGGGCAAGGGGAAATGACAATTATGTTTGTGCACTGAAATTAATAGGTTTTTTTTTTTGTTGTCTATCGATCTTTTAAAACATTCTTTTGTTCCAAGCCTTTGATCTTTTAGAGTTCTTTCTTGTAATCGAGGACCAGTCACAGCTCTTTATGTCCCTTTTAGAAAAAAAAAATACAGTATACAATTGGCTTTCACCTGCTGTCTGCTTCTCAAAAAAAAAATGCCATCTTCACTGTTGTGCAGTCCAACATTTTTAACTCCCAACATTGGTTGTTGTTTGACTTCCTTCCACATTTGCAATTCTTTTCACATTGGTTGATGTTTGACCTTTTATTGCTTTTGAACGAATTTTAGGTCTTATCTCCTAAAAAGTGCCTTCTCTTAACCAGGTAGACTGTTTTAATCGGTGAAGTCAATATTGGTTTATCAGTATGCTTCCTTTTGACAATATTGTTTTACCATGCTTTCTGGAATAATGTCATGATAAATGAGATGTATTTGTGTGAGCTAATATTGATTCTGTTTAGTGCTTAAAGATTAGCTCTATAGTTGACTTTGACCAGTTCAATTGCTAGGCAAGTGTCTTGTTTAGGTGATAACTACTAGCCCTTTTTTGTTTCCAGAAACAAAACTGTATGTTTCAGAAGGGACTCTTATAGTAGTATTTCTTCAGTTTTCTGTCTGTCTAGTTGTAGAAAATGTGGCCGAGGAACATTTTTTTTGTTTTTTTGGTCTAAGGAATGTGCATTCGCTAATCCCTAGTTCTTCCGTCCTTTCCTCCGAAACTCACAGTAATTTGTTCAAGCGCCGTAATAATCAGGAACTGATAAGTTTCTCCTCTCTTTTGCAGGCAATCTGTGAAGATGAGCGTGTTCAATATGTCCCCCCGAAGCAGAAGTAGTAGCCTATAGGTTTTGTGGACGTGGCAACGATGATGGTGCAAAAGACTATTGTACACAAGCTAACACTAAACTATAGACTCTGTCCTTAAACTAATGTGCTGGGAGATTAGTGCCATGACATTCTAATTAAAAATGTCTAGTTAAAAATGTGTTAAAACTTAAAAGTGCTTTTGGAAATTTGGGGCCTTGAAAGTTTTTTTGTTTTATTAAAGGTATATGGTATGAAAAATTGAGAATATGCCAATATGGGTTTAATCATGCCTTCCCCCTTGTAACCAAAAGAGTTGTTGGTTGTAAGGGAATATTTAACTAATGTGACAAATTAGGTACTCCAACAAAGAGATTATGGAGGAGCACACAAAACTTCAAAAGGCATAAAATGTGTGACAATAAAGTACCCCAACAAAGAGATTATGGAGGAGAACACACAAGGCATAAAATGTGTAATATTAAAGGGGAAACTAGTTTTTAACTCGCACAATGCACGCGGGTATTTTATGTGCATAAGATAAAAAAGCTGTTAACGTAGGTAGGATCAATGCTATCCGACTGGAATGAACGAATCGAATCACCTTTGACTTGATCGAGATTGGTTTGCCAATTTGGAGATGATGATATAAAATTCAATGGAAGTATGAAGGAATTAATTTTAATGTAAAGGTGATTCATTTTTTAGGAAAATAAATTAGAAAAGCGAGTAGAAGACATGTATTTTAAAAGATTAGTATAGATGTTACTCCGTAATGTTATTCTCATAATCTCACCTCACTTCTCGGCTAATTCAGAATGTATGTTTAAGCCGATGTAAAAGAAAATACTTTCATATGAAAGAGATATTTGTAAAGTGTGATTGAAATGTGAAGATAGCATCATAGGCTCATAGCAGTGCCTGAAAGAATATGCATAAATTGGATGCTCTAGAACTGGAGAAGTGGTGCACGTGAGACACAAGGCTAACAACTCCTATTCAACTTGTGGCCCTTATTTAATTGAAGTCTTCTTCCTTTGTACTCAGTACCATGTACATCTAACTGAGTAATTAATATGCGGGAAATGATTTTGCATACCATCAAATTGATTATGGTCTCTAAGGTAGTGTGTCAAAACCAGTTTCCATAATATTGTACAATAGATCTCATTCAATTAGACGTAATTTGTCGAATTAAGGTGCCTATTATAATTTGCATTGCCTTTGCAGCTCATTTGTAGCAATAACTTTTGCATACTGCCAAAGACATCTAATAATGTCTTGATTTAGTGATAAACACCGAAAATCTATGTATTAGGTTACATAGTAACACCCTTGTGGCTTATTATGCAAATAATTGTGAAAAAAGTTAGATGAGGACAACTAGATTTTAAACGCACATGTAGAACTTTTGAATACACAAAAGATTTTTATTGATACACATCAAACAAAGAAATTAGGTTACATAGTAACTTCCTTGTGGCTTATTAAGCCAAAAATTGTGAAAAAAATTAGATAAGAACAGCTAGATTTTAAACGCACATGTAAAATAAATTGATACCCATTAAATTGTGTGTTTTTGCTATCTTGTACTACATGAGTCATGACTCATGACTATCCCAACTTCTAATATTAATAACTACTCCGTATAACTTTGTTTGATGCTCTACTGTAATTTGTTTGCTCCCTTTCCTGTTTCTCTTTCGCAATGTTGTGGAATTGTTTGTGTGGATTTATGTGACACCCTTTACCTCTGAAGTATATTATATAATTTTGTTTAAGGAAGCAATTAGGTATAGCGATATCGATTTCATAATTTTGTATATTATATAAATGTAATTTTAGCCCCGAAAATAGCGGATTTGGGCACAAATTTTTGGCCCGAATATTGGCCCGACCCGACATAACGAGCCGATTTTATGCTTAGGTCTGGCCCGAACCCGGCCCGACCCGCCATTTGATCAGGTCTAATATTTTCCAATAAAAAATATGGCATGTTACTCCATATTTAAATTATTTCCATATTTCGTATTCATATTTTTACAATTTCCGTATTCATTTTCATGCGACCTAAATTAAAGAGAGAAATACTTGCGAGAGGGGAAAACAAGTTATATTATTATAAATAATAAAATATCTGTGAACTTTGTGGAGGAAAGTAAAAACCGCTGCTGTCCGTCCCTCCTTTCAGTTCCTCCCAAAAAGCTCAGTCGTCTTCCTTGTTCTTCTCTTTTTTCCCAGCCCACTGACTTGTCCCCAAATCCCAGCTGCGCGTTTTCTAGGGTTTATCAATTCTCACTTTCTGGTAACCGATTTTTTCTCCTTTCTCTCCTTATTTATTTGATTTTCTGTTGTCGTCTATTAAATATACTGATTAATTCAAAAGATACAATTCTTATTCCTTCGCATCTCAGATTTTGGTTTCAAATTTTCCGATCGATTACCTTTTCTCGTTCAATTTTACTTCGATCTGTGCTTTAATTTGATTGATTTCTGGTAATTTTTTGTTTTTCTCGAAGCAATTGATTGACGGATTAATTAGTTGAACGGTTTGTGAGATTAAATTTGGTTTTGTTGGTGCGAGTAGGAATGGCGAACATTGATATTGAAGGAATACTGAAGGAGATTCCCGAGGATGGAAGAGTGCCAAAGACGAAGATCGTGTGTACTCTAGGGCCAGCTTCGAGGTCGGTGCCGATGCTCGAGAAGCTGTTGAGAGCCGGGATGAATGTAGCTCGATTTAATTTCTCACATGGAACCCATGAATATCATCAGGAGACTCTTGAAAATCTCAAGATTGCTATGCAGAACACACAGATCTTGTCTGCTCTTATGCTTGATACCAAGGTAGTTATTTGCCTTTTATGTGTTGGTTTGCTTGTAATTCTAGTGATGATGTTATGGAGTAATTCTAGTAGAATGTGTGAAAGGTTGACTTATGTTTTTCTGTGTGTGTATAGTGCTGATGAAGTATCAAGGTTTACAAGATTAATTTTTTCGATCAATTACTCATTTTCATATGTATGTATATTCAATCATAATAAATGTCATGTTTGTTTGATTAATTTCAATAAGATTTCCCAATATTATGCTATGATGCTGTTCAAATTAACCGAATTTTCAAAGTTGTAGTTTTGCTTGATTCGTTTTTAGGCTTTATTTGGGGTGCTTAAGAAGTGATATACAGATCTACCATTAGCTATGCTATGGGGGTGACTTTAACCCGTAAAGTAGCTAGAGTGTATAGGAAATGATTTATGGCTGCCTTTATAGTTTTTGACATAAGTTGTACAATTAAAAATTAATTGTTAGGAGAAGATTAATTTGCTGCCGTTTAAGTGTTTTTTATTCCATTTATTTTTGAAGTCTTAAGAAGTCTGTAATCTTCACTCTTTATCCTCAATAAACTTGCAGCAAACATGTAGATGATCCATCAATCCATCATTAACAATTTTTGATTATTTTTTCAATTTTCTGCCTCGGTTTCTTCAATATCAGTCAAATTTTGTGAAATTTCCAAAATTGTCATCAATATGTGTGAAGCCTTCACTATCATGTTTAGGTCATACTTAAGGAGGGGTGAGGAAGGGAGCTAGCCACTTATGATGTGGCTAACAATATTCTGCTTGAAAATTAATTTGTTTGCAGCTCCCTTGTGTCTTACATCATACTTTAACTGTGTTCTTACGCAATACTTCTTAATGCTCATATCTTAGTGTGTGTGGCGCGTAAGTTCTCTTCCCTTATAAATACTAAACATTCCAATAAAATGAACATCTTAGGTTTTGGAGCTGAAATTCTTGAACAGTGGACACATACATTTTCAAAACTACTGTTGGCTTGTAGTTAGAGTAGTGTTTATGCCTTTGATGTAGTTGGCTCCAAAATTTTGTAAGTGCAGTATAGAAAAATGGCAAATTCACTAGCACGTTATTTCTGTTTTAAGAAAAGTGATCATCTTTTTAACAGCCTAATTATGAATATTGACATTTCTCTTTTACATGAAGTATATTTTTTCTTTGTGTTCATTTTTTTTTAACCAGGTTCCACCTGCTATGTAGATGTAAAGTTATACATGTTAGCTGGCAATTTGGCATCTAGTTGGAGTATGTGCATTGTTGTTGAGCTTGCTCTGTCTTGTTTCTAGTTAATATTCATGCAAACACTTTGCTAGCTCTTAATATTATGTAAATTATCCGATCTTTAACCTAAGACATGTAAGAGGTATTGAATTTGTCTTGTTCATTAAAATCAGACATGTCTTTTATTAGATGAATCAAGGCCTATGCTGAATCTATGAGGGCCAGAGGTTATATTAAGTGCATTGCTGTGATAACTGTTATGCTCTTAAATTTTGTTATCTGCAAGTATTTTCCTTTACAACATTATTTTTTTGTCTAAATTTATGAATTTAAGGTAGAAACAAAGATCAATTGTCTCTATTTTTAGATGGTGGACAACCGAACACTTTTGGACCCTGAAAAACAAGTACTTTTATAAATGCATACTCTGTATATCTCACATTCTTTTATTAGAATGACATGTTCTTTTGCACGATGAGTATTGTACACTCTTCTCCATAGTCTACAAATTGTTTCATGTCAAAATTTTAACATCGTGTTTGCAAAAGTAGCCAATGCTCTCTCTTTGTTGCCCCTAAATTCCATCTGATCTCGTCCTCTAGTTAGCAGTAACACTATTTGATTATTATAATTTCTCTTTCAGCCATGAGATTTCGCACTTTTCACAAATCTTTTCCAGAACTTGATGTCTTAACAGATTTTCCTGTCATTTAGGCCCCATATCTACAAAAATGTCCATGTTTAGCTTTTCTGGTGCAGCTAGGTCCCAAGATCAAGTAATGAAAGCCAAATCATCAAACACGGAATATTTGGACAAAACTGCCACATCTTGAATTTCATTATCTAAAAATAACCTGATAGAGTTTCTGATAATGCAGGGACCTGAAATTCGTACTGGATTTCTGAAGGATGGGAAGCCCGTTCAACTGACAGAGGGACATGAAATCACCGTTTCCACTGACTACACTATCAAGGGAGACTCAGAGATGATTTGTATGAGCTATAAGAAGTTGGCTGTGGATCTTAAACCAGGAAACGTCATCTTGTGTGCCGATGGTACTATTACCCTCACTGTTCTGTCTTGTGATACAGCTGCTGGAACTGTGAGGTGCCGATGTGAGAACACTGCCGTGTTGGGTGAGAGGAAAAATGTTAACCTTCCTGGTGTTGTTGTTGATCTGCCTACCCTCACAGAGAAGGATACAGAAGATATATTGGAGTGGGGTGTACCAAACAACATTGATATGATTGCTCTGTCTTTTGTCCGAAAGGGGTCTGATCTTGTTCATGTCCGTAAGGTTCTTGGTCCCCATGCTAAACATATTCAATTGATGTCAAAGGTAAATGAAAAACCTTTATTATAATTCTGGTTCTGGGTTCATTTTTTGCACGAGTATTTGATGTGGAGTCTCTCAATATCTAGGGGTAAAACTGTGTATATCCCCAAAAACTGCCATAGGCGTACGTTAGAGGTATTTGTGTCATGTTGATATCAATGTTGGCTTAAACACACAAGCATTTATTTGACCTTATTGGCTGATTGAAATCCTTTTGACAAATGTTTAAATCTGTTCAGGTTGAGAACCAGGAGGGTGTGATCAACTTCGACGAGATTTTAAGGGAGAGTGATTCTTTCATGGTTGCTCGTGGTGATCTTGGAATGGAGATTCCAGTTGAAAAAATCTTCTTGGCACAGAAGATGATGATTTACAAGTGTAACCTTGCAGGCAAACCAGTGGTAACTGCAACCCAGATGCTTGAATCTATGATAAAATCACCAAGGCCCACCCGAGCTGAAGCCACCGACGTCGCCAACGCCGTCCTTGACGGAACCGATTGTGTGATGCTTAGTGGCGAGAGTGCAGCCGGGGCTTACCCCGAGCTAGCTGTCAAGATCATGGCTCGTATCTGTATCGAGGCGGAATCTTCCCTCGATTACGCGGCCATCTTCAAGGAAATGATCAGGGCAACTCCACTCCCAATGAGCCCATTAGAGAGTCTTGCATCTTCCGCTGTCCGAACCGCTAATAAAGCGCAGGCGAAGCTCATTGTTGTGATGACACGTGGCGGTACAACTGCCAAATTGGTCGCTAAGTACAGGCCCGCAGTACCGATCCTGTCAGTAGTTGTCCCTGTATTGACAACTGACTCTTTTGACTGGACTTGCAGCGATGAAACCCCAGCAAGGCACAGTCTTGTGTACAGAGGTTTAATCCCTCTATTAGCCGAGGGGTCTGCTAAGGCAACTGACTCGGAGTCTACCGAGGTGATATTGGAGGCTGCCTTGAAGAAAGCAACCGAGAGGGGGTTGTGTTTGCCTGGTGATGCTATCGTGGCACTTCATCGTATTGGTGCTGCATCCGTGATCAAGATATGCATCGTGAAGTAATTGTTGTCAACAGCGTACTTTAGTCTTGACACTGGTCCATTGGAAGTATGGGCGGTATGTTGGTGGCTTACCTTATTTTGATGGTACTTTTACTACGGTTTGTAATGTCTTGGCCGAATTATTTTTGGATTACTCTTAGTTGTTATGATTATGGTCTTACAACAGATCAGTGTTTTGCATCTCTTAAACTAGAAATAAACCCAAGGACAGATAAATCTCAGGCAACTGTGTTTTTAATTCTTGGATTTCTTTTTCCTGCAGATTTTCCTGCCATAATGTTTTTCTCCCCTCTACATTCCCTTTCAAGTTTGCAGGTTTAAGGTGGCGTAAAGGAGAATTAACAGGTGATTAGTGTATGTTTGGGGACCATGTGGAATAATGGTGGAGGGCATGTTTTACTTTCTCTTTTTCTCTAGAGGCAGGGTTGAGCTTGGTAGCCACGCCACACGCGCAATGTGCCGTAGTGGAAGAAACGAAACTGGCGTCCAAATTGGATATGCCAAATGCTTATCTTTGGCCCCCCTCTCCCTTTATTGGGGGGGGGGGGGGGGGGGAATGAGTCTTTGGGGAATGCCTACACTTTAGTTGGTATTTTGTCTTGCTTGGCTGTTGGCTGTTGCTACCCATAGAAGAGTCGCCCCCTTTCCCTACGTGGAGGTCGAGTCTTAGGACTTGGGCTATCAAATCGGGCCATTGATCGGGTATAATCGGATTATGTAGTTGTACGGGGTCATTGTGATTATGCGGAGTAAATGTGTGATTTATCTTTTTCCGAGTTACTTGGGTTTTTGTCAGAAATCGGTTGAATAGGGTCAGTTTTGACTACCAGGATCAGTAAAAATGCCCACCATTGCACTGCGTTGTATAGTGGGGTTTTGATTATGATTATTCCGGACTCATAGTCGGGAAAAAGAATGGGGCAAAACAAAAAACGAAAAGTTAGGACGAATGTTGAAGCGTGAATTAGGGAGAGGATGTTTGGAATTTTTACGGTCAAGCTCCATGAGGTAGAATATGTTTAGGATTGACTCAAGCGTTGACCTGCGTAGCTGAGCTAACTAACCTGAGATAAGTGTTGGTTCAAGTGTTGGTTCAGTAGGATTTTTCTTCTTATATATAGTGTGTTATTTGAGTATAAAGGAAGGGAAGTATCACGTGTCACGTGTCACGCCTATATCGCGCGCTGTGCTGTATTACAACAAATAAAATCAGAATTTCCGTGAAGAGATTGCTTCAGACTCAGCCTTTTCTCATGCTGAATGAGATGTTTTCCTGAAAGAGATGAAAAAAGTTTATACAAAATGCTTATTAATTGATTAATGATGACAGCAATCTCTATATTTCTCTAGAAGCATTATCCTACATATATTCCATTAATGATTTGATTTCTTTAATTTGTTTTGGAATTGAAAGACCATTTGTGAGGTTTCTGAATTGGCCTTTTCTGTTTTGTTTTGTTTACGTTTGGCTCTTTACACCATCAGCAAGCTTATATTTCAATAGACTATAGCAGCTTCTTTTCTTGACCTTAGCCGTAGATACCTGTTTACAATTGACTTCTTTCTCTTTTTATTATTTTATTTTTTTGGTGTGAATAAGCCACAATAGCAATATAAATTACAAATTGACTCGCTTATTAACAATACGAATGATGGGTGACCTATATTAAGAATAAAATAGTGAGGATTCTTCTGTAGTCTTCCTGTGTTTGTAGAGAGCTCGAATGAACAACTACATTCATGACTTGTGAGAGCGACGACCAAGGACAAGTTTGGATCCAAACAAGATAATAGCAAGTTAGCAACCCAATGCAAAGGATATTTTGCGACCAATAATTGTGTGTACATATATATATTTCTCCCTCCATCCCTAAAAGACCGTCCCATAGAGCAAACTTCACTTTATTAATATCTGGGTGTAAATTTTGCACATGAGCTGGTAAAGTAGGCCCCATGAGAAGAGAGATAAAGAGAGAGCAAGCGTGAAAAGTCACATGAACTTAAAGGGACACCCAAAAAGGAAAACCCGGGGCAATCTTTTAGGGACGGAGGAAAGCCTTTCTAAATTGTCCTGTATGAAATTAAATAAAGGGGGTGTTGTTAGTTGTTACCCTTCCTTGTCTCATTTCTCTTTCTCTTCTAGATATAGAGATAGTTGGCAGTAGCCAGAAAAGTATTAGATATATTTAGTGAAGTACTAATCTAGCTACATTTCTACTTAATTGGTAGTAGAATATACGATGATGATGAATTCCAGATGGGTAACATGGTTGTTAATGTTGTTAGTACTACTTATAATGGTTGATCATGGCAGATGCAACAACACTAACAAGTTGCATGGAGTTGGCCATGGCAATAATAATGTCACTCACAATCCATACAGAAGATTCTTGCTCTCCAATGGTCTTGCTCTCACTCCTCCCATGGGGTAACCTTTTTAACTCCCCTCTTCTTTCTTTATTTTTTTCTTTCTTTCTTTCTTTCTTTCTTTCTTTTATGCATCACACAACATGAGCTATATGTTTTGAATTTTTCGATCTTAAAATGAGCAATTCGTCCTGACTTTAAGTAGTACTTTGTATATACTAGAGAAGACAGTCATTGTATGATATATGTGTTGGCAACTGGCCTAGTTACTGCTAACTGCTTCTCAATTCCCAGTCTATAACAGTCTGAACTATGAACTTATTTTAAGCGCTTGAATAGGCTAGACAACAGACCACTGAGGCGATAAGGCAACAAGGAAGGTTATCCGTGCAGTATAGCAGGGTTTAAGTGGGATTGATTTGTTCTTTTAGAGTCTCAGAGAGTGTAAAGTTAGCTTGTTATTCTCATGTGTCTTTAACATATTGAGGCTTACAAGTTACAACTCCTTTTTTGCTGATATTCAGATGGAACAGTTGGAATCACTTTGGCTGTAATGTCACAGAAAAGATTGTCAAAGAAACAGGTGAGGTTTCCAAATTTAGATGTATGCTTATGTAATTCATACTCCCTCTATCCACAACAAAGATACATCAACTGTTGTGACTCAATTTTCCGATACAATGTATTTTGTATACTAAGATAATGAAATTTAGAATGTAAAGTTTTGTAATGAGATTTCACTCCACTGTGACAGCTGATGCATTGGTTTCAACTGGCCTTTCTAAGCTTGGTTACAAGTATGTGAACATTGGTAGGTCCATATAATACTTAAAATCCTCAAATTTTTATGAAGTGCTACCTATGTTTTATGTAATACTGTTTTCTTACTGCTGAATCTGCATCTTTTTGCTTGATCAGATGATTGCTGGGCAGAGTTAACTCGCGATACCAAGGTCTGTTACTTTGTCTCCCTGACACAACACAAGAAATATCAAAGAAAAACCGTCTTATGTTCCTTTTTTTCATGATATATCAGGGTAATTTTGTTCCCAAAAAAACGACATTTCCTTCTGGAATAAAAGCTCTTGCAGATTATGTACACAGCAAGGGTCTAAAGATCGGAATTTATTCAGATGCAGGGTATATTCTGACACCAACTAGAACACTTTTTGGTTCCCCTAATTTGACCAATTACTTTCTGATGCATGAACATTGTCATTTTGAGTAGGTACTACACTTGCAGCAAAAAAATGCCTGGATCACTTGGGCATGAGGAGCGGGATGCAAAGACATTTGCCTCTTGGGTATCACACACTTTCAACTCTGACTTTCTGAGTCTGAATCATTATATCACGGCTTTCTGTGCTAATAACTTGCTACTTCAAAAATCTTTACAGGGCATCGATTATTTGAAGTATGATAACTGCAACAATGATGGCTCAAAACCTACTATTAGGTACTATTGACATCTATGTTATGGGTAGCAGAGTTTACTTTCCAAATTTTGAAATTTCTTCAGATTTCTTCTGACATGAATTCTCTGTTGGTGTTTTCTTGTGTTAGATACCCTGTGATGACTCGAGCACTGATGAAATCTGGTCGCCCTATTTTCTTTTCACTCTGCGAATGGTAGTCATAGTTAACACAATACAGTAGTATTTTTTCATCCTTAGATGATATGATGCATATAAAAGAGTGTTAATTAACAATGTCATGGATTTCTGGTTGTTTGTTTGTGGATTAGGGGAGACATGCATCCTGCAAAATGGGGTTATCAGGTGGGAAATAGCTGGAGAACTACCAATGATATTTCTGATAATTGGGAAAGGTAGAGTCTCTATATTCTTACTTATGATCCGCTGTTAGGTACTTTTCCCGTTTCAAAATGATCTTTACGGTTACTATTTGCACAAATGTTAAGACAAAGTAGGAAAAGTGTAAAAAAATGTAGGTGTATATAGTAAAATATTGATAAAGTATGGTAGATGGGTACAAATGTGGGTTAGTGTAAGAAAAAAAAATGAATAATGTAACAGAAAGTGAGTGAAAAGTAGTAAATGTTGTGGGGATATGACATGTAAGATAGTAAACTTTCATGTTAAAAAATAATACGAAATATAAAGAAAGTGTAAAGAACATTATGAAACGGACTAAAAGAGAAAGTGTAAAGATCATTTTAAAACTGAGGTAGTATGTATGTATGTAATGATAATCTCGTTTAGTCTGTTAAAATGGGATGCTTTTTTGCTAACTGCAGCATGGTGTCTAGAGCTGACATGAATGAAATATACGCTGATCTTGCAAAACCCGGTGGCTGGAATGGTATGAAAGCCATTATTTAGAAAAATGAAAGCTGAAAGAGTTGATATAATTTTGGCAAAATGATTGAGAATTGAGAGTTTTGAGATTGATTTTGTGGCTAAACAGATCCAGACATGCTTGAGGTGGGGAATGGAGGGATGTCGAAAAAGGAATACATAGTACACTTCAGTATTTGGGCAATTTCTAAGGTAAAGTTCTCAACTTTTCATGCAAAAATGTTGAATCACTTGGCTTAAATCCTCATACGAAAGGCGATACTGCAGGCACCGTTGCTTATTGGGTGCAATTTGAGAAATGTGACAAAGGAAACAATGGAAATTATTGGTAATGGAGAAGTCATAGCAGTAAACCAAGGTAACTGGGAATTTGATGACTTACATAACTAACTTGGAGAATACCTCACAACATTTGGTAATTACTAACTTCATGATTCTTATGTACAGATCCTCTTGGTATTCAAGCGAAAAAAGTTAGGATGGAAGGTGATTGGGAGGTAATGGATGTTTTGTTCACCTTATTTCCACTAATTTTCAGAAAAAGTATGATCATATAAGTTCAGATAAGATAAGCTCATGAACAATAAGGGTTAACCAAGTACAATTTATAACTAAAATAAGTTCATATAAGTTCATATAAGTTCAGTTAAGTTCAGTTAAGTTCAGATAAATTTAGTTAAATGAAAATCAGTTGAATAGAACGCACCATAATAAGTTAAAGATTGTAGACATATTTCTTATATAGATATGTTGGTAAATGAGAAATCTATCTCCATGTTGTAACAGGTATGGTCAGGGCCTCTGACAAACTACATGGTAGCACTACTTTTGGTAAATAGAGGTTCAGTTCGTGCTTCTATAACAGCTCATTGGGATGATATTGGCATTCCTGCCAACAGCATTGTAGAAGCCAGGGATCTTTGGGAGGTATAACATGCTAAGGCCTTGTTCTTTTTGGCCTAATTTCAGTTTCAAACCCTTATTTTTCAGTTCAGTTCAGTTCAATTCAATTCAGCTTAGTAATATACGAAGTATTATTATTTATTTCAATTCAGTAATATTCAGTTTAGTTTAGTTTCGTTCAGTTCAGTTTACCTCAAAAGAACAAGACCTAACCCTTTCTCTACCCCTTTTTTTTAGACTTCCATTTTTGTAGCTTCTGTTTTCTGTCAAGTAGTTCAATACCCTGTATACCTCGAAGTATTTACTACTATGTATAGAGTACTATAGAAAATCATTGTTTGTAATTTGTGATGCAGCACAAAAATCTGAAGCAGAAGTTTGTGCAGAATCTGACAGCAACAATTGGCTCTCATGCAAGCAAGATGTATGTATTGAAACCAATTGGTTGAGTGTCCGAAACAGTTGTATCAGTTTAGAGGTGCAAAACTTCTTCCTCTTGTTGTCACCAACTTTACCTATACCAAAAGTGGAGTGTATTTATCATTCCCTACATTAATTGATATGAACTTGTTGAAATAAATGGGAACTCATGCAGCAAAAAAACCCAATTTTGAGATGGTGTTTTCATAGTGTGGATGTTCTTATGTTGTTTCTGCTGGAAAATCAACGAAGTTTAATTTTTAAAACTCATTTATGTTCCTTAATCTTTGTTAGCCAACATGTTTTCTTTTGCACAGTGTACAATGATACAATCACATTGTGATTAAATGCATAAAATGTTATACCTTGTTAAAATTTGACTTTGGAGCAAAATAGCCTTGTTAAAAGCGCCGTTTTTCTGTTAGTAATCGGACATTTTTTAAACTACTATTGCAAAATTGCTCTTATTTGTAGGAGTATTTCTTGTCTAGTAATAACTGTATAATGTTCTCAGAAAAAGCTATTAAACAGTTCTTTTCAAGTAAGTGGTTCCTGACTCTGAAAGTGTGAACCATGATGAAGAACTGCTGTCGTTTAATTCTGAATGCAGCTTATGACGAACTTAATCAGCTAATTCTCAGAGTTACCACAACGAATTAATCACCCCATTTGTTCTGTCAAGTGTGCATATTAGTTTCAAATTTAGATTTGATAAACTTGATTTTTTTTCATGTTTACAAAGATCTTTCATACCACTTTGGATGGTTTGTTTTAGATAGAGCTGGCAATTTCAACTGAACCCGATGGATACCCATCCACCCGATCCAGATTATACGGACGAAAATCCGAAAACTAGCAGATAGTTGACGGATGATGGATGGATCGAATGACGGGTGGGTTGGATATGTATGAAGGTGCATCCAATCCACCACCCTATCCATCAACCTATTACATTAGTTGTATAATTTAATTCATCATCATTTACTTTCATAATATATTTACTATTGTAATAAAACTATATTAAACATAAGCGTAACACAAAATATTGTGTTCCCTTAATAGGATAACAAACCGAGAAATTTAAAGCTTGTAAAAGTCATGCTATGGGTTTTCAAAAAGAAAAATAGCCATGTGTATTATATGTGGAATAGTGACTCCTAATTGCAATATGTATCACTTTAAGTTGTTTTTATATTTCTTCAAATATATTTCACCCCACTCACAACCGACCCACCCGAATCACACGTGGATGATGAATGGATCGGAGGTAGATGAAGTATTTTACGGATGATAGATGGGTTGGATGACGGATAAAATGTCATGGATGGATGCGGATTGAGCCTCACCCGATCCATTGCCACCCCTAGTTTTAGAGGTGATCAAAATTCGGGTCGGCCGGACTTTATCACAAAAAAATATGCACAGGCCCATAAATTTGTGCAGGCTTTGCGGACCAAAAAGGACTTTTTGGGCTGGGCTCGAATTTTATGCTATTAAAACCCGCACTTTTTGGGTT
The DNA here is from genome assembly GCF_020520425.1 of Spinacia oleracea. NCBI lineage: Eukaryota > Viridiplantae > Streptophyta > Magnoliopsida > Caryophyllales > Amaranthaceae > Spinacia > Spinacia oleracea. The sequence goes on from NC_079488.1 coordinate 108,820,545, forward strand.
GTGTCGGTCAGCGGGCCGGGCTATACATAATCAGGTTTAGACTTTGTTTACACACTATGTGAAGAATTACGAGGCAGTCGAAATCAAACTCTCTGTAATCTTGCACACAGGGCTCTTTTTATTTGTGAAGAAAATTTAAAGCAAACTTACGATCCGTTTGGTAGCCGGTAATAAATGGTGAGAATAGGAATAAATCAAAGTGTTATTTGACAAGAAAATAACGTCATGATGTCCATGATAATGAAATTTGTCTCAAACTTGGTGTTTTTCTTCATAACTTTGCATTCCCACATAATACCATTCCCCAAATGGTAATGGATGGTAATGAAATTTTATAAAGAAAAAAAGATAATTTTGAGTGAACTGGCATTACAATGGGAATGACCGAATGAATATTGATTTTCCTTACCAATTTGCATACAAATTCAACAAGGTAGAGCTAGTAAGCATCCATATATATTTTCTAGTAAAGAAAAAAAAAATCAATCAATCATTGTGATTTCTTTCTAGAATTTCTGTAATTTTGTTTCCAAATTTGAAAATTCATTTAGCTAGTTTCCATTTAAGAATCCTTTTGGTAAAAAATAATATTGCAGAGTAATTGATTGAAAACTACTCTTGATATACTCATTAATTATCTTAATAAACACCTTGATATCTTTCCTAATTTTCCATTAACGTTGCTTCCACATAACATACCAACTTACCAAATCATATAGAACTAAAAAACAGCAGAATTAGCTATTAATTACTTGTATCTAATACTCCTGAAGACTAATTAGTTAGACTAATTTAAAATTTAATTATAATAAGAAAGACTAAAGACGGTAAGGCGAGGTAGCTTGGATTCGATGCTTTCGCTTTTCGAGAAATTGGCGTAACGATTTCTTCATGGCCGATAAACCATTTTGCGTTTGAGTACATAATTGTTGAGATTGTAACGTTGGTGTTATTGTTGTAGATGTACATATTTCTTGTATCGTTTTTCTACTTGCTAACTGTATTATGCTTTTTGCCTGTACAATACACATAAATTTCAATCGTTAATTCTTGTGCAGAACTGGTCCACAATAATATTATTATAGACCCAAAACTAACATTTTACTTTAGCATCCTTTTAACCTGCACCGTAACCTTTATTGTTCACATAGTGACAATAATAAATTAACACCAAATTTCTTAGATATTGTGACCAACTAAAAGTAATCATATGTTTTTAAATGAGAATTGTGACTTTAATCACATTATTCAAACACAACATGTACCAACGATACTAATTTGATACTCTTTGAAAAAGGCCACCTCCATTAATTTTTTGACACATCATCAAACCCACTAAAAAATGAGAATGAAAGACAATAAATATGCCACTTCAACCAATATAAAAGCACGGTGTACAAGATGCATTGTACACTAGGTGTACATGTAGGAATTCATACTTTTTTTATAATAATTTTAATAAACACGTCAAAATAAATTTCAATAATCAAGTTGTTAACTTTTCTTTTTAGACATAATTCACAATAAATTTAGTGTGGACTAAGTCTATTTAAAAATCAGTGTTAATTTGTAACATTTTACCCAATCTTTCTATAAAAGCCCATGCAGGGGTACCACATTTTACCCAACCTTTCTATAAAAGCCCATGCAATTTCCACATTTCATTTTGGTATTATTCCAGTTTTAAATTAGGGAGGAAGATAAAAGTGAATGCAAAGTTTTTCTCTTAATTTTAATTTAATGATTTGAAGAGAGTTAATTATTGTAGAACAAAATTTGAAATAAATTAACCCATTGAAACTAACAAATTAATAGACGAAAACAATGATTAAAAGAAGTAGTAGTCCGTAAATTTAAGCTAATGATAATTACCTGAACATCGGTAACATCGCAAACGCAGATAGTTCCATTATAAAATATCGTCCTTTGTTGTTCTTGCTTTTTTGGATTATCTCCATTAACAGATCCCCTGTTATCAAGTTTTATCACGAACATTAATTAATCAATCATTCATCATATTCATCTTAATATCTAGAGAGAGAAAGTGAGAAAGAACATACATGGAGATCGTAGAAGCTGTTGAAGAGATCGACGTGGAAGATGGTGATAGGCCAAGCTCAAGATTACAATCCATTTTTCTGGGTTTTTCTTCTTCTTAGAATTTAGAGAGAGAAACTGAAAAGAAATGGAACTAAATAAAAAGGTTTGAATGTTTAAAATGAAGGGATGTTTTAAAAAGGTTAGGCGGAATTTAAATAAATAATTAAAAAACATGTGATTAGAGGAGAAAGAATGAAAGATGATGGGGTGGGAAGTAAAGAAGCACGTGATAAATGAAGGCAAACACTGAATAAACTCTGTTTATACAACCATTTGTTGGATTTGTCGTCTGTTTTTTAACACACGTGCCATCTAACTGTCGTCGGCATGCATCATGCATGCACTGGTCACTTACCATCGCACACCTTATTTTTCGGCACGCACTCCATCCGTTTTAAACACTGCGCCCATTATCGTCCTAAATTAATTGATTACTCTCTCAGGTCCCTTGATACTCGTACCGTTTTAACTTGACACGTTTATTAATGTACAAATTTAACCATCAATATATTTAATTACATATTATAAAAAATTATAAAAATGTTAATATTTTGAACATATATATTAAGTTGAAACAAACAATATATTATATATACTAACATTTATTTTCATTTATTATAAATAAAATAGGGTCAAAGTAAATTAGGTGAATAGTGCAAAAAGTCAAAACGATGCGAATATTAAGGGATAGAGAAAGTATATCCTTCACTGAACCTGAATACTCCCTCCACTCGCACCGGTTTGACCGGCACATAATTTAAGGCAATTTAATTGATTGGGTTGCGGTTAATATTGGGTATTTTTTTAATATAGTTAGTAGGAAATGTGTCACATTTTTGAGGTTGGTGGAGAGTGAGTGTGATTTTTTAATGTTTTTTTTTAGATGTTAGGAATACAAGTGAGACCTTAGGTAATTGAGAGAAACAATATAAAATTAGAAAGAACATGACATTTATAGAAACGGTGCAAGTATTTCGGAACGGCTTTATAAGGAAAGCGGTGCGAGTATTCCGAGACGGAGGGAGTACATGATAATTCATTTTTTTTTAAATGAAAAAATTGTGAAGTTAGCTTTATAGTTAAATACTCCCTCCGTATATTTTAAAAAGGGCTACATTTTGACCGATACGTAGTTGTAAAGAATTGAGTTGAATTTATTAAAATAAGATGAAAGTAGGGTGGTATGAAATTATTTATTATAGTAAAAAGATGATTTCAGTATGTGTGGCAGTGTGAGACAACAGGTAAGAAAGAAATATTAATATAATTAGAAGTAGGGACCAAATCATGTCAAAAAACAAAAATGTATCTCTTTCTAAAATAAGTAAGTTTAAGGAAATTGTATCTCTTTTTAAAATACAGAGGGAGTATGTTGGTTAATTTTATATCAATCATCTTTTAAGTTTCGTTTTTGTATTTACCGCCTTATAAATTAAATATAATTTCATATTTTCCACTTTAATTTTATGAACGTTTTATATTCACTATGAATTTCATCCAACTTTCTGTCTATGTATGTAGGCCCTATGAACAAAATGGAATCCGTTAAAATGTGGTTAATATTAAAAGTTTCATAAAATCAATGTGGTAAATATAAACCGTGAAACTTAAATGTGGTAAATATAAAAAAAAAAATCCTTTTTTTACCCCTGTTTGTAGGTGGAAATGTGGAATAGCTGGAACCACTTTGGCTGTAACGTTGATGAGGAAACAATTAGACAAACAGGTAATTTCATTCCTAAATCCTAATAGAGAATTATTGCAAGTTTGGAAGGGTTATGTAAGGTATTCAATAACATGATGAATTTTTTCACAGCAAGGTAATAATTTCTTACTAATTTGATCATTGTATTGCACCAGATGATTGTTGGACAGAACTTAACAGAGATTCTTTGGTGCATTCTCACTCTCGTTAAACAGATGATCAGATTCAACCTTTCATATTTCTTGTATCAGTTAATCCGAAATGCATAGTTACTTATCTGAGCTTATTGTAAAATGTCACAAATTATAAGGTACACCCGGTTGTATGCAGTTCTACATGCAACCGGGTTAAAAGCATATATTTTTACGGCTTAAAAACACATTTAGATATTTAAAAAGCACATTAACGATTTTAAAGCACATACTTATATATTTTTCATTTTCTTTTACTTGCAAAACTTTGCTTTTCATCTTTAATAATGGGCTTTAAAACTGTAAAAAAGTGCTTTTAATTTGTAAATATGTGCTTTTAAACTATAAAAATATGCTTTTGAGGGGTTAAAAGTATAAAATGAACTGGTTGCACGTAGAACTACGTGCAACCGGGTGTATCTTTTACCAATTGGTAAAATGTTATGTGCATAGCTAATCTCAGGGTTGAATGCAGGTTGTCACTCTCATGTTAATATATAGTTAATAGTTAATACTGTAATATTTAGTACTAGTATTGTAAAATGCTCATTTTAATATGGTGTAATGGTGGAAAAGATTAAGAATTAATCACCCCATTTGTTCTGTCAAGTGTGCATATTCATTTCAAATTTAGATTTGATAAACATGATGTTTTCATGTCTATAAAGATCTTGCACATAAGGGTTTTTTTTATTAGTCAAGAATATTTGAAGCAGATTAATTTAGTGTATTTTATTAACAAGGTAGAGCTACTAAACATCCATATATATTTTCTAGTAAAAAAAACAAAACCAATCATTGTGATTTCTTTCCTCAATTTCTGTAATTTTGTGTCCAATTTTGAAAATTCAATTAGATAGTTTCCATTTAAGAATCCTTTTGGTAAAAAATAATGCAGAGTATATAATTGATTGAAAAATACTACTGATGTACTCTTTAATTATCTTAATAAGCACCTTGATATCTTTCCTAATTTTCCATGATATTGTTTCCATATACTCATAATCTCTATCAAATTTTTATGATAGTTTCATACTTTCATCTCTTAATTGATTATAAAAATATGCTCCTACACTGTACCTGAATACATGATAATTAAGTTACTTGATAATGGGAGAAACATCAAACTTGTGCGCGTTGTTTTTAGTTTTATGGATGTATTTATTGCTGGTGGTGGCAAGAAATGCAAGTGCAGTTCATGTTAGTAGTCTTCCTGAAAGTGAAGCAGTATCAGATACATCCTCTATTAGTATGAGACGCAGTCTCCTAGATAATGGCCTTGGTTTAACTCCTCCAATGGGGTATGTACAACTAATTACTCTGTTCCATAATGATGTTCTAATTTAGAATTTTGACACTATTCACAATTGAAGAGAATTGATTTGTTTCTATGATTATTTTAAGAATATCAAAATTTTATAGTTTTATCTAATGTATTAGAGATAAAAATGATACAAAATGCACATTGACAAACGTGAAAAGTGGAAACTGAAACATCATTATATTAATTTCTTCTTGCTTATCCTTTTCATACATGAATGAAAATTAAGCTTAAACATCTCTCAGGATTGATCTAACTTTTTATTTTATTTTGTTTCCAATAAGTTCTTGCAAAATATGTTTTTTTTTCATTTTTGTTTTGTTTTTCCCAACAAAAATGAAAAAGATATACTTCAGTATGTAAAGTTAGCTTTAGAGTTTAATACTTGAACCTGCCATTTTTTTCTCAAAAGGCCTTGCACGCACTAGGTATACAATCAATTTATTGTATATTTACTTGCCAAAAAAAACAAATTGTTGTACATAAGGGTAACTTTTACCTAGTTTTTGTAACTTTTAACATGTTTAATTTGGTTAACTTTTATATTTTAAACTTTTTTTTGATGGTTAAACATTTAAAGGGCTACAAAGTTACATTATTAGTGATTTTGAAGGGATAATTTTAAGGGAAAACTTTTATCACTAAAAAGAAAAATAACTTTTACATTATACCGATAACTTTTCCACATATAGACTTAACTTTTACTCCAATATGCAATAGAATTTGTGTTTTTTTATTCCAAATTTGCAGGTGGAATAGCTGGAACCACTTTGGCTGTAACGTAGATGAGGAAACGATTAGACAAACAGGTAACTTACTCCTAAATCCTATAGAGAATTATTGCAACTTTGGAAGTGTTATGTAAGGTATTCAATAACATGATAGAACATGTACATGTAAAATTGTGTTGCAGCTGATGCAATGGTGTCAAGCGGCCTAGCAGATTTAGGATACAAGTACATAAACATCGGTAATCTATACACTTTCTATGATCTGGTTAGGCTTACTGTTGTTTTTACTACAGATTTTTCACAGTAAGGTAAATATAATAGTAATTTCATACTAATTTGATCATTGTATTGCACCAGATGATTGTTGGGCAGAACTTAACAGAGATTCTCTGGTGCATTCTCACCCTGGTTTATCAGATCATCCGATTTAAGCTTTCATATCTCTTGTTTCAAGTGCTTGTTTTTGCTTGAATCTTTATCTTTTATGAAATCTGATACTTACTTATATGAACTTATTGTAAAATATTTCAGGGGAATTTGGTTCCCAAGCTTTCAGCATTTCCATCAGGAATCAGTGCACTAGTATATTATGTGCATAGCAAAGGGTTGAAGATTGGTATTTACTCAGATGCAGGGTATATTTCCATCTTATTGTTGGTCCATTTCTGAAAAAGTAATTACATGAATGTGATTAAGGCTTTAGGCTTCTCCTATGCTGATGTTTTTTTGTGATGGTTGCTTCAGAACTCAAACATGTAGCAAGACCATGCCAGGATCACTTGGTTATGAAGAGCATGACGCGGTCACCTTTGCAACGTGGGTCAGTAATATATCTCTAAGCAAGTTACTTCACTGCATAGGTTAAGGGAGTGTTTGGTTTGGTGTAAATTTTTTAATGGAAAACGATTTCCCCTTTTCAATTGTTTTAAGTTGTTTGGTTTGGCAAACCTCAAAGATAGAAAAACATTTTTTCATTTGAAAGGAGGGTAAACCACTTTTACAACTTTTTTCCTTACCTCCCTCTTCCCTCTTCCTTCTTCTCATCAATCTTCACCCATCATCTCCCATATTTCTTTTTCTATGAATTTTCTCGCAAGAAACCAAAGGAAAACTAGTTTGGAATCCATTTTCCCTTTGAAAAATATTTTACACCAAACTAAACGGAGCCTAAGTGCAGAAAAACTGCATCCCAACATCAGAGTTGGGTTCCCAAATGTTATTGATTTTTGTTACTGATGGCATGGATGTCTTAATAGGGTTTTGATTACTTGAAATATGATAATTGTGAAAACACTGGGATAAGCGCAAAGGAAAGGTATGTGAAATTGTGTAGTATTTTATCCACAGATGTTCTACCAAACTGATATTTTTCTGTTTGAATTACCAGTATCCCTCAGTACAACGAACACTCGTAAATTTGTACAGGTACCCTAAGATGAGTAAGGCCTTACTGACCAGTGGCAGGCAGATATATTACTCCATATGTGAATGGTAAGTCAATTATCAGATCAAATTTTGTTTCTGCAAAGAAAGATCTTGGTATTGCAGCACTTCCAATAGTACAGACTTTTGCTTACAATGAGGAAGAAAATAGAAGAAAACAGGAATTGAATAGCTTGTTCTGTATTGGATGAAAGTTGTTCATAGAAACTTGTTGATATATGCAGGGGAGAAGAAGATCCAGCAACATGGGCCCCAAGTATTGGGAACAGTTGGAGAACAACTGTTGATATCCAAGATAATTGGAACAGGTAAAACTGTCAAAGAAGAGAATTCCAAGTCATTAATTCCTTGTGTTGTTCTTTAAATACAGTTTATCGTCTTCAGCTATCTAATTGACATCTAGTTTTAGTTGTTAAACTAGATTAGCTTATGTGATGTGTGTCATTGTCAAATATTATCATATCTTAACAGTCATTCATGGTGTCTGTTTTAGTATAAAGTTATAGATTCTAGTTTGGCGGACCTTTTATGCTTTCATGCATCGAGTTATTATTATTAGCCTATTAATGCCAAAAAAAAATTGAGCTTGTGCTTCAGCATGACTAGTATAGCAGACCAAAACGACAAATGGGCGTTTTATGCTCGTCCTGGAGCATGGAATGGTAAGTGGAGATCAATGTTTCTGTTGTTTCAAAATACATTTTTGTTCTGCCATTTCAATTTGATGCATGCAAAGAAATAAAGTGTAATGTTGTTCACAGATCCAGACATGCTTGAAGTTGGCAATGGAGGGATGACAAAGGAGGAGTATCGTTCTCATTTTAGCATATGGGCATTAGTAAAAGTAAGCCAATTCTAGCTCCTATTATATACATACAACTCAATCAGACATACTCCTCCGTTCCATAATGATGTTTCAGTTTAGAATTTTAACACTATTCACAGTTGAAAATAATCTTAAATTCTTTCCAATATATTAAAAAAAACATATTTGTGTGGGGTCTTGTTTGATTGATCTCAATGAGTACTTTAATACTATAAAATTTTTAATATCGTGTGATTAGAGTTAAAAATGATATAAAATGTGCATTGGCAAACGTGAAAAAAGAAACTGGAACATCATTATGGAACAGAGGTAGTATGTTAGTCGCTGGTAGTTGCTTCCTAGGCCGATCTGTAATAAGGATCTTGAGTTGGGTTTCTGCAGGCTCCTCTGTTGATCGGATGTGATGTCCGAGCAATGGATCAGACAACTTTAGAATTGCTAAGCAACAAAGAGGTCATTGCTGTCAATCAAGGTATAAGATGGGAATGCTGTTATTTGGTATTTACTCTAATTTTCCCTGATAAATCTGACATTATTTAGTATTTCATCAGATGAGCTAGGAGTTCAGGGATTTAAGATTAAGCAAAATGGTGATCTTGAGGTAACATATACTTATTAGCAGTCAATTTATCCTAATTCCTGGTAATTAAGCTTTAAATTGTGAGCTTATGAAATATTGATGCAGGTGTGGGGTGGTATATTGTCTGGTAAGAGGATGGCTGTCATTCTATGGAATAGGGGATCTTCGCCGTCTAATATTACTGCTTATTGGCCCGATCTTGATCTTGACCCGTCGACTGTAGTCGATGCTCGGGATTTATGGATGGTGAGCTGATAAATTGCTTTCTGTTTCTGTTTCTTGATGTTCGACTTTATGATTGATTCTTAATTTCTAAAACAACAACTGCTTTGAAAATGCAGCATTCAACTGAGTCTGGTGTCAAATATCAACTATCTGCACAAGTAGAACCACATGCTGTTAAAATGTATGTTTTGACGACCACTTCATGAGATCATCTCCTGTCAGTGGACCAAAAGACTGCTCCAATTTTCATGCATTAGTAATAGTAGGGAGTAGAAACATATACTTTGTGTTGAATATGAAATCCAAGAGAATATGAAAAATTAGACTATCTTTTGGTGATTGAATTTGGGTTGGCCATGTAAGGTTGTCAAAAATCGACCCGATCTAACCGTTCTGACAAAAATTGAAGTGACCCGAAAAATAAAATTCACAGATTTAATCCGCATAAACATATGATACTGCACAACTACATTGTCAAACTATACCGAATCGAATATACCCGATCCGTAACCGACCGATACAACCCTACTGGCCATCGAGATGTTTCTCATGGAACCTTAATAGACTCGTTGTCATTACCACCACCTCCCGCCATTGCCACGAGGACTTTTGATAGTAGCAAACCACCTCAACTCCTTTAGTTGGCCACAAGCCTACCAAGGTCACCATCAATGGTGAAGCTAACACAAGGGTGGTTGGCCGACCATCCAAGTTTTTAAAAAAGCGTTTTCACTTTATATTTATTAGAAAAAGTAAATTAATACGGATTAAATAATTATTTTATTAATGTTCCGACACTATGACTCAAAAATCAGATCTCCGTCACTGGTTGTCATATAGCTGATTTGCACCTTATGACTAGAGACACAACCCCCAATATCTGTCAAGTTTCAAACTCATTTACCTCAACTTCTTTATTTGCAATGTTTACTATACTTTCTTCTCTTCTCCCCTCCCCTCTGTCAAAAGGGTATTCTCTTTTCTTTGTTAAATAATGTACCATGGTACAATTATTTTGAAACGGATCAAGTACTTCACAATTAACAAGGTTGGCATATTGACTAGTCAAATAAGTTTAGAATCATGAATTATATTATACTATCATACAAAATACAAGAAAATACTATAGTTTCAAGAAACTGGTCAAGTGTAAACAGCCCATATTCAAGATGGAATGACATGAGTTAAATTTTCTACTTGCTACTACAATAAATCATTTAAAAAAAAAAAAATCTAAGGCAGCACCATTCATTTCCATTACCCCATACTAAGGCTAACCCACAACTCCCAAGGAAAGAATAAATCTACTACTACTAATAAGAAGCCTCGCCCGATGTCCACGACGTACTTAAAACAGAGACATACAATACAAGCCCATCCAAACTATCTTCTTTGAGTGAAAGAAACAACAGACACAATTGAACAAAAGAAATCAATACATCTCTTCACTCAATAAACCAATTGTTACATAATATGGCATACATCTTTCTCCACAGGGCATAATGGATCACTGGCTTCCTGCACTACCTTGTGAGTTTTAGCAGGTGGAGGTAAACAAGCAGGCGTTCACCTTTCGCCTTCAGTTGCCATCAAGTATAAACAGTATTGGTTAATGCTTTCAATTAGCATGTGATTAAACACACAAAGCCCATACAGCCTATGAACTTGTATGCTGCATTACTGTGTTTTGACTTGTGCGGGGTACGGATCAGGTGCAGCAATCTCATCAAATAAATACAGATATTAATTTCCATCAAACAACGTAGTCTGTCATCATTCACAAGTGGCACTTAGTGCTAGGTTTAGCTCCTGTGCATTCTTCGCAACTGAGCCCCCTCTTCTATAGAAAGCAAAGGAGTTTAGGGTTTAGTTATTCAAAACCAAAATATAAAATGAAGAGTGAAAACACAAGCAGAAAAAATTCTAACCTCATAAGCGCTGGCAGGCATATCTTAACCCTTTCAAGCTCAATGTAACAAAGGTTACAACGCTCCAACCTAAAGATTTCACCAGAAGCAATATAAATCTTTAAGTCAGATGACCCTTGTCAATTCCTCAAACCCCCATTTCTACGTTTATTGCTAGTTAGATTTTTCCATATCCAATCTTAGATGGAATTGGAACGAAAAAAGGCATTGGCATGTTAATGAGCTACGCAAATGTGCCGGAAGAAAACTTACAGGCTCGTTTAATAAACAAACCTAACTCGAAGGACACATAAAGGCTCGCAAACAACTCATTATAATCGTTAAAAAGCTAATTTGTGCTTGTTTACGACTTGTTCGAACTCGGTTTCCGTCTTTGAGAAAACAACTATACTCCGTATGAAATGTGTATTAATGAATGAATGAAAATTCATTCCACGAATCCACAATACCCACATATGAAGACCTTCGAATACTTAAAACCCTTTTCTGATTCAGCAATTAGCATGTATAAAGCCCGTTTATAAGTATAAAGCAACACTTGATCTTGCCTTGAATCCAGCCCAAACAACCAAAAGTGTTAATGAGAGAAGCATGAATAGATATCAAAAAAGCTAAGTTTTTTAAAAAACTTAGCTCAAACATGTAAATACTCAACCCAACTAGTTTAGATCAGTTTCATTGACATTTCTTGAAAGGTACTCATTCTAGAAGCCACAAACAATGTAACAAGGTGGAATTACCTTTTCACTCTTTCAGTTTAACTAACTAATTCGGGATAGATGACAGGACTAACACAAATTTTCAAAATATAAGAAGCAGCTTTGACAAGCTTGCAAGTCAAGGAAAGATAACACACCTTTGCTCTGCTTCAATATCTACACCCACAGAAGATGATGCTGACACTGCTGAATAGATTACTGAACCAAATACTCTCACCAACTTTACCAGCATCTCAAGTGAAACTCCTAAATGTCTGAATATGATCAAGGATTTAAATTAGGAACCATGACCTAAAATAAAATGATAATGCATAACCATAATTCTAATTAAATCATGCATTGTTGATTAAAAAAAAACCTACCAGGAAACAGGATATGACACTTGTTCAAAAGAATCCTTTTAATTAAAATGCTCATAATAGAGATGGGAGCATTGAGATAACAAAACAGTTACAAACAAGCAACAGCGCTTGGTATGTAGCACAAACGCCCACCATATCACCAAGATATGGGTACACCCGAGTGACCCAACAACGCTCATTGAGTTACGAGACGAGTCAGTTTAAACCGACTCACCGAAGTGCCTTAGAGTCTTAGACCGTGATGCCACACTGACAAGGTTGCTTTATCCTATACGCTATCACAGGACGAAGCAACTCCGGTAAAAAATATGACCATTCCATTCTAGCCATATGGTCCAAATGACAGCTATCATGGCATTTTGTCATATCAACTTCCTCTCCACACCTTTTCAATGCCCACAAATAGAATTAGCAACGGCATCAAGTCATCAAGAAAGTTTCATGATCTTCACATTTAGCATCATCGAGATTATTGTTGATAGTTACTACCGCAAAATTCATTTAGTCTGAATATCTTTCAAATCAAATAGTATTATAATTATGAAATTGTGTCATCGCCATGTTATATTCTGGTTAGAAAATCTTTCCGATTCCCATGATTAAAAAAAAAAAGTTAATTCCACATAATCTTCCTGGAACATTGATAATCGTGTAGTGCCGTGTTGAGGCTGAATCGAACAAGTCTGCTAATACAACTCTCCATTTTACTTGCATTTCACTGCTAAGAGGACTGGATCGGAAGAATAAAAAGATATTTAGCAAGACTTTACCTATCCATGTCACTTTCGAGAAGGCTTGCAAGTAGTGGGAAGAGGCACGTACTAATCTCCAGTGTAACAACGTCAGTTTTCTCTGTCAAAATGCTAACTACATCAGCAATGACCTGCATTTGTAGTTGGGAAATGAATCTGCTTTGAGCTGAAGAGTTTCTTAGGGCAAAAGGATGAAATATCGTCAGAAACAGAAAACTTACATTATGATCAGCCATCTTCTCCATAGCACCTATTGCCCCTTTAACATCATTGCGATCCCAAAATCTACGCACTGCCTGAAAAACATCAGAAACAAAGGTTAAGCTGACCATGTCAACAAAAAAAAAAATGTTGGCAGAGACGCCTTGTAGTTTGGTGTCAACAATCAAGTCAGTGATCTTCAAACTACAAATTGACAAGTTTTCTGCGTCCAATCAATAAAATTGGAAGTCTCAAACTCTCAGGATTCTGCCATCTTTATGAGGATCTTTAGTGATTATCAATTGAGAAGATATGTTGGGTAGTCAAGCATAAATAGACTTTTAGTGAAACCATATCAGGAACTGTTAATTCATCCACCAGACTTGGATAGTCTCCTTAAATTTTAAAGAACGCAGGTGCAACTAATAGAACGGTGCTATCAAGTATTTCAGTTTGTTAGAGAGCAACTAAAGGGAAAAAATTGAGGTAGCCTTAGAGTAGTTTTAAGGAGTGTGCTTCAGTACATATGCTGTTTTCCTTTCACCTTTCTACAGGAGAGAGAGGGAGAGAGAGAGAAGGTTCAGATACTTCGAGGTACAAGTTGTGGACATCAAAACAGCAAAAGAACTAACTGAGGCTAAAATCAAAGGAAGAGATCAAGAGAACTAGAACAGATAAGATCATTAGTGGATAAAACGCTATAAACATTACTAATTACAGAAGCGGAGAGGGTTAACTACCTTCAAATACAATTGGATAAAAATTACGTAGTAGTACCCGGAAACTAAAGCCAGGAGTGTTAAGAGGTTATAGAAAATAATGATTACTTTAGGTGCTAGGAAACTTTTACAGGTGAAAGAAATTGTTTCGAACGAGATATCAATTTGATAACAAAGCCAGGATTATGACTGAGTCGGTAATTGAAATACCTAGGGTCTAGCATCCAGGTATTATGACTGAGTCGGTAATTGAAATACCTAGGGTCTAGCATCCAGGTATATGTAGTTGGATGCTAGACCCGAGATATTAATAGAACTAATTCATACATTACTTTACAAAGGAAAATTTATTTATTTTCACCAAGCCACAAGAGTTGAATATAGACCGATAGAACTCCTGACTTTGCAGCTTGATCTTCCATTTCAAGAGAAACAAAGGGATATACACTAAAGAACATGAAATATATCCATTTGTTAACATTCAAAATGGTGGAAGATAAAGAGGCGTTCCTTAGTAATATCTTTACAACTTCCACAAGTATACAAGACATCCTACTTCAATCATACACAATGCCTGTTCCCTCACCATGTCACTCAACAGAGTACTTGAAGATTGGAGTAACTGTAGCCTTTGAAGTCTTACATTAAAGAACACATGCAGATTTTTGTATTTGTGTATTGGAAAGAGAGACACGAACTTACACATAAATTAGACATGTTCAGTTAGGGGGGGGGGGGGGGGGGTCAAGTAACCACATTTCCCAAAATTACCAACCGTAGAGAGACAGAAAGTTCTGACGATACCTGTAATTTACTCAAACGTGATTGCATAAAACCAAGAAATTGATCATGTCTTCCAATAATCTGGGAAATAATATCATCATCTGCAACTGAAGGCGTGTCTTTTTCAGTAGATACAGAATTTACGCGGGGCTTAGATTTCTGTGGATCAGCACAAAAAACCAACAGATTACCACGATTGTAGAAAGCAGCAAAAGGAAACTAGGGATAAGTAGAAGTAATAGCATAAATAAATAAAAAATTAGCACCATAGAGGCATAGACTAATAAAAAGTACACAATCTAGCACTCTGCATTCCCATATTAGAGAAAAATAAATCGCAAAAGAAACAGTAAGAATCTGCAGAAAAAATATCATGGACTCATTAGCATGTCATGAACAAAACTGAAGTCATATGATGGCCTAAAATAGGAATATTTACAATCCTTTGGAAGGAGAAACAACTGTATTTGTTAAAGTAGCACCCAATTTCCAAATACAACATGCAATCTGCTAAATCAACAAGAAGAAACACAATCCATAGCACAAAAAGAAGTAAACAGAAATTACATTTGTCTCTTACATAAAATCAAACAATTACTTGTGCATCGTGAATAACCTATTAAAAATCATCTTCAAATCACCATTAGCAGTTTAGAACACAACAAATGAGCAGATACATTTGAAGGACATGTTTTTATATCTCACGACCATGAAGGACTTCCCATTCCAAACAAAAAACATTTTAAAAAATACTAGAAACAGATTTAGCTTAACAATATATACATACACAATGACATTGAATATTTATCAGTATTCAGGATTTCAGGTGAATTACAAACTCATATTGTGTGGATTACAACAATATGAAGCCATCTTGTGTGGATTACAAACTCATACTTTCTCTGGGTTTTTTTTTTCAATTGCAACATTTGGGTTGGGAACAAACATTAAGGAAAATAGAAAGTCTAAAAACGCCCATGTGATAAAAAATAAAAATAAAAATAAAAATAGAAAAAGAAAGAAAAAGAAAAACCAAAAGAGAGAGATAAGGTTAGGTAGGTATGGTAAATATAAAATGTATAAGGTATAATGGGTATTTGGTGTGTAAACACACCAATAAGCATGTGAAAGCATACCATAAAAGAAAATGGTGCAATTAATATGCAACTTCCAAATAAGGGAAATTGTGCAATTAAAAAAAAACGGAGGAAGTATTACCTAAAATACTGAGATTCCAAACTCATGGAAGTCTGTCTAGGGACATGCTCTATGGGATAACTAACTATTAACTTCTCTTAATTACAGGAATATTATGGGACTGAAAACAGTATAGCATTTATTTAAATGATCAAAGCTGCTTTTAGAGTTCAGATAATGAGGTTTTTCTTTCTCTTGTTTCAGTAATGAGAGAGACAAGCCAGTGCGGGACCCTGCCGGTCTCCTTCCCGTTAAAAGAAATTTCCGGTTAAAATTGATGTGGAGACAACATCAACAGCTACGAGGAACACACATAGAGCATACTAATTTTTTGGGACCCACACCCACCCACTTTTTTCTCTCCACTTAATCTATGTAACACATACTAATTTTTCCTTTGAGCAGGGACAGGAGTACTAGAGTCTCACAAGCACCTAAACCATTACAGATTTAAAGATAACAGAGGTAATACTAATTATAGACATACAGTCTCAACTTGCCAGGAAATTATCAGAATTAATGCCGCAATTTAAAAGCATCGAGGGAAGCTTTGAAGAGCATAAGAAATAAAAGCTGACAGCATAAGAAGGGAGCACCAGAAAGAATACCATCTTAATAGGGTGCGAGTCAACGACACTCATTGCAACAGAAGAACTGCTGGTAGAAGAATCTTCAGACGGGGGAGATCTATCTCTATTCTCCCAGTTTGCAACCAATGAGCGGGTTCTTCCTAGTTTATGTTAAAATGAACAAGGATGTCAGGTATGAAGTACCCTGTTGCAGGTAAGGCTATCCAGAAAATCAAAAAAGAAGGAATAATCAGAGAATGAAGCAATACCAGCACGTTGACTCTCAGTGGAACCGGCATCTTTACTTATTTTAGGCACTCGAATTTCATCTGGAAAGAAAATATACAGCAGACAATTACTTCTTTAGTCAAAGCCATGCATGTTGAGGCAGCAGAATTTGATCTTCTGGTTTCACATAAATCAATCATAATTCTAAAAATTAACTTCATAATAGCTAAGCATGTTGCAGAAGAATTTGATCAAATTTCAAAATTTGTCGGCTCTCGCAGTTTCAACATTGTAAGAGTCAAGCTCAAGATCCTACATCACTATTTCACATTATTCAACATTTTTGGACTAATCATAACCCTCTTCAATGATGGGAATAACCCAACGGTCTAATCAAGTATCTCCATTCTCCAGCGCTCAATAGCCCCAAGGTTTTATTGTTACACTTAACCATTTGATTACACATTATAAATTCAAGTAGTGTCTGACAAAAACTGTTGATTTCCTCGTATGAAGGCGCTGATGCTCTAATTTTCGAATCTATGATCATGCCGAAATTAAGCTCTCTAAACTTTGCCATTTTGGGGCATGGTTCATGTAAACCTTAATTCCTAAAGTCTGACCTATCTAAATCTCACCCTCATTTCTTCAATCGACCACACTTTCATCTCCCTAGAACCTACTAGATAACTAGTTCAATTCAACTCGAAGTTGTCAAACTAGTAAGAGATGTCATAGATCATTGCATAGATTAAGGATATTAAAGCAAGCTGTCAGAGGACATACAGTTGTCAAGCGGGGAGCTGGCAGGAGACGGCAACGAGGAATTAGATTCAAGCTTCATTGAGCCAATACACCTATCTTCTTTCAGATTCCTTTCCGCAACAGGAAGACTAATATTAAGGTTTCGGACGGCAGGTAATATACTCCTGTTTGCAACTCCACTCATTTCTGGTGCCTTAACAGCCGTGGTTTCAGGTTGGACGGTAATATTTGGTCCATCACATTCTTCCCTCGCGCTTGAAAACCTTCTTGACTCCGAAGGCTTCGACTGCGAAGGATGAGGAATAGCTCTTCTGGAAAACATTTCTCTCTTGAATTCAGCTTGCTCTTGTCTTATATCATCTCTTGGGACAATTATGGGTGCAACATCAGGTTTACTGTTTATAGAAGCATTTGGCGTTGATTGGGCTTTTGAGGAATTTCTTTTCTGAACTACTGCTGTAGATGGAAGCGTGTTCCTTGGACTGGTGCTCAGATTGATCCGCTGAGGGGTCCCTGGAATACCACCAGGACCTAATAGAAAACAAAACCAGTAAGGAAACAAGTCAACATCAAATCTCTGAACATTTGAACAACAGCATTTTAGAGCACATTATAGCTAAGAGAGAAACAGAGGAAAGTGTAACTGTTGACATACTTGGAGATACTCTGGAATCTTTATTCGCTTGATTTGAGTTTGCTGGCACCAAAAGCCTTCCTGAAGGTTTTGTTTCTTTTTCCACCACATCTGAATTATGTGATGCTGATAGTCGGCCCGATCCAACCTTCACAGTGTTTTCATTTTGCACTGACAAATTCCCAGTTGAAGCAGACTTCAATTCAGAATGCCCATTGGTACGCGTACGAACTGAATATGGCTCTAACCGCTGAAAAGAAAGTAACAACATCAAATTAATTAGCTGCAAGTCAAAAATAATTGACCAACCTAAGCAATAAAATAAAATAAAATAAATAGGCATAGACATAATGAGACACATTGGTTTAAAATTTTAAATTATAACTTCCACTTACCGCGATGTCCACTACCCAAACTCCAACGCAGCTTTGATTATAAGAGCAGCCAAGAAGCTTTCCCTCATGCACATTCAGATCTGACAACTTAGACCATCCAACATCCACAGTATCGTGGCTACGGATAGGCTCCCAAGAATAGACCTAAATTTTAGAGAATGAAATACGATCAACTTGGCATGCCAATATTGAGAAACAAAACTCCCCAAGTTCTAATAATTCAACCAGCTGATATAGGGATGCATGCATACCTTTAGGCTTTCATGCAATCCGCAGAGCAGGGTCCTCCCATCCGGATTAAAGGCCATACAACGCACTCCAGATGTCTTACGGACACAAAATAAATCAGCTAATGAGTGACTGGAATATGAAAAGACATCTATGGACGGAAAGACGGATTAAAATCAAAGCCTGATTAAAATCAAAGCCTGATTAAGCATTGAATAATTCGAATATTTACCTCAGGTCCTGCTGAACCAATTAGCTCAAAAGTCTCCAGGTCCCAGAATTTAACTGTTTTGTCAGAAGAACCTATGCAGGCGCAAGGGTGGTACAAAGAAAAGCACACAAAAGTCAGAGTCGTGCAGTTAAGTACTTGTGTAATTAAACAACACAAACATCAGAAATTTATATTCACATCATCACATGTCACTTCACGGAAAAAGAAAATAATATATATATATGGATATAAATCGACTGAGTAGATACAACATACAAGCCTTACAAAGTTTTATCTCAAAATCAAATATCAATGGATTGAGTGGCTTGTTGCATTTATATTTATGTTCAAGGGCATCTAGTTCATCAAAACTAACTCCCAATTTTATTTCATTACTTCATCATGACCCTCTCACATGTGGACTAATCCAAGGAAAAATATGGAATATTTCTAGTAGCATTGAAGTGATCACGATAGAAACAAAAGCAACTTAATTTCGATACCATATTGCGTCTTTGGAAGTTTGGGGTTAAGGCAACTCAGAAAATAAAGAAAAACAGACAGTCGGAGAAGGAATTTAGCTCATTAAACAGAAACTGACCTAAACATAAGGTTGTATAAATAAACAATATGCAGCCATTAAGCAGAACAGACAAATATACTACTCCTACAAACATTTCATAAGACAAAGTATATTCTAGCTGTGCAGGCAAAATATCAGTGATGATAAAGTATAGAAAGTAAACCAATACACATACAACGAAAAATGGAACTATAGAAACCCCAATCCCTCGTAGTCCGTAGAGACGTTTAGTTTAATAATAATAATAATACCCGATTTAGGTCGTAATTCCATAGTTCACGTGAACTCTATTTTGGAAACACCTAACCACTAAATATTATTTTGGCTCTCCATCTATGACCCTGTTGACTACTTGACTAAAAGATTAAAGCTAAATAGCTAATACAATCACAAATATTCTTTCAAAACAAATATAATATCACCCATCAAAACTCAAGTTGCTGAGGGAACAAATAAACCAAGGAGTATATAGCTCATAAAAAGCCTGTGAGAGGCATAAATATTTCTGCATATCTTCCCAAGTTGTACCTTCTGTTCTGGCAAGTGAGATTCAAGCCAATTAAATTTATCAGTTAACACCAAATAATATTTTACAGGTTGTAAGCTCGTAATGCCTAAAGAACCTCCTACACGTGTCTACGAAATTTTGAGCTTTTTCAGCCCCAGAAATCATCAAAGACTCGTATTTATAAGAGATGGGTTACACCTCTTATTCAGGAATAAGTTCCAATACATAAGCAGAAACCACTACTAGTAATTACACTTATGTCCCAATATAATGATTAACCCCTTCTGTGAAGCCACCTAAAAGATAGCAGAGCAAGTCTAATATCCTCGAAGCACCGAGGTCATTATGCTACAGTGCTACACCAACAAAAATCAACAAGGATTAAATGCAACAAAACGAAATTGAACTAGATGGAAGCATGATGAACCTGTTGCCAAAAGAAACTCATGTGGATGGAAATCTATGCATTGAATCTGTCCCTCGTGAGACTTGAAATCATGCAACAGTTTGCCGGCTGTCAGGTCCCATAGCTGTAAAATACGACATTGTAATAAACACCATGGACTCTGCTTCTTAAACAGCTTTACCACATATTTAAACACGCAAGTAAAATCTATGAGGTCAATGTACCCTTGCTTCGAATTGTTTACAGTTTACACAATAACCACGGGAAAAGAAGCAAAGAGTGGTGAACAGTTGTACTGTCTTCAGCTCTCCACCCCAAAATAATTACCAACTAATTTCAAACTTTTGTCATGCAACAAATCCACAAAGGACCCTTCTTCCCCTAAACTGCGTGATATCTAAAAGCACGAAAGGAAAAAAAAATTTATATATATATATATATATATAACGCCAAGGGATTATCACCCATGTATGCCCTTGCTGTCGAGGTAACAATTCGTCTACAAAATCAAGAACTCAATTCTAGCTATACAATAGCCTCAAAAAAAAAAACTTGAACTCTTGACGGGAACAAACTCCATCCTCAAAATCAAATGCTTTATTTGTCCAAGGAAAACCACCTCGTTGCTAACATACCGTCTAACATACAAACCAACCTTTCTTCATCCTTATTTTTCAAGCCATAAGAACATTGTTGGCAAAAGCTGCACCCAACTCATCCTAAACAAGGCTGATAATAAGTGTCAAAAGGAAGAACCCCACAGGCATAAGAGTAAGGAAGATTAGCAAACTCGTTCCCTCATGACATAAACTAAAGAAAATGGGATAGAAATTCAATAGGTCTACCGACTACTGGTATCATATCAAATCATAATTAAACTATGGCCTAAGCTAATAGAGAACCTAGGAAAACCACGAGTTCTCAAAAAAGCACCGTTGGAGCAACCAATAATTGGCTGCTCATAACTTCTTTAAAAAATAGCTTTGACAGCTGATAAATAGCAGCTAAGACTTGTTCAAAACTAACCAAAACCGAGTGCTTGAACTTTCTAAGCATTACATGACAATGTAATTTGAATGGGTGTTACTAAATATTGCCGCGCTTTTCATAAGTTTCCCTCTCCTCTCTCCCTCTTCTGACACAGCAAACATCACCCACCATCAGCCACCACCACGGCGCCAGCCACCACACCCTTCCACAACCTCCATGGCTCCTCCATCCACTCCCACCACAACCATCCACTACCACACCCACCGCCAACCACCACCAGCCATTCCCACTCCATCCACTACCACGCCCCGCAGCCACCACACCCTTCAGCCCACAGCAGTCAATAAAAATATTTAAACCAACCACCAAAGGCAGCGCCTGCGGATCGCGTGCCCACCTAAGCAACAGTCACCGCTTAGGTAGCTGGGCTTTTTTTCTTAAATAATGGTTGTGGTGGGTGGCCAGGCCCAGATGGTGGATGGAGTGGGTGGGATGGGTGAGTGGTGGAGGTGACAGGTGTTAGAGGATTAGAAGAGAGTCAAGAGACAGTGAGAAAGGTGGGAAGGGCAAAAACGTAAAATATGGTGGCGATGCCTAGTAAAGTGGGACAGTATTTAGCAATCCAATTGATTTTATCATGACACATGCATGTCTAATGCTTCGTCTAAAATAATAACTGTCAACTTGTATTATTTTGTATGTGTCAATGTGTACAGCGACGGAAATGAAAATAACAGAAATGAAGTAAAATGTTGAGAATTTGCACTAGGAGTGACAACAACAAAATCGGAGAAAATAAGGTTTCATATGGTCACGAGCAGCTACTCCGACCATTTCAAAATAAGTAACTTTCGACTTTGTGCACTATTCAGATAGTAATTCTGACTTGATTTTTTTACATACACAAATGTTATTATGTAATATGTTGTTGGATAATCATTGTATATATTTTCATACTGTCAACTTTTTATAATATTTACCAAGAGACAATTACAGATTTGAATAGTCAAAGTTGTATGAAGTAAAAGGGGCAATCTCATTGGAGTGCACACTACACCATAAATTTCACAAAAGATAAGCCTAACCTTGACAGTGTTGTCCTCACCGCCAGATACAACCCAACGCCCATCCGGCGTAAATCTGATGGCATTGACCCCTCGAGTGTGGCCTTTGTAAGTGTGAATGCAACCCTTTCTTCTAATATCCCATATCTTTAAATTTGTGTCCAAAGATCCAGATGCAAAGAACTCCCCAAACGGATGGAAATCCACAGATATACAATTGGATCTATGGCCCGTAAGTGTTCGAACAACTAAAAGAATATATATTAGTACCACGGAGACGGGAGCAGTTCTCAAAAACAACTAAAGAGACATTGCAAATATGATGTGCCTAATTACAGATAGTATACATACTCTTTGCCTCTTCTAGATCCCAAAGCTTGATCGTTCCACTTGCTGCTCCAGCAGCAACAAGAACTTCTGAAGAATCAAAACCTACTGAGTCAATCCCACTTGAGTGACCCGATAAACTCTGCATTAGAAGGTCATAGTTAAAAAAGGAAGGCAAAAGTCAACAATTTTTGAAGCCAAACATCTGAGGAAAGCTAGTACAGCTACAGCTTCAGTTTTTATCTGATTGAAAGTAATGATATTTACAACAATTGAGAAAAGGAGTCATAGCCACCAATTGGCCTCATCTTTTTATAAATTAAAGGCTTAGGAACTATGAAAACAGATATACCAGAAACCACTTCTCATCACCATGTTTCCTTATTTACATGAGAAAACGTGCTTTATTAGCACTGAAAGATGTTCAACATTACCAAGGGGGCCATAATTTGCTCAAAGAAAGAACTAATAAAATGAAGAAAACCAAATGACTAAGAAAATCTCTCTAAAGTCAATTCCCCAACCAATAGGTAGCACACGCAAAACTTTAATTCTTGTATTAATTTCCTTGAAACAACTAGCATCAACCCAATAGTAATAGAGAGCTTGATCAAGTTTTATTTTCTTGATACCTAAAATAACTTGTGTAGTAATCCCTAATTTTCCTAGAGTATTCCAGTATTTTTGTATCAGTATGAAAAACAAATACTCCCTCTGTCAGTAAAAAAAAATTGGCCAATATTAATATCCCAAGCCATTAGAAAAAAGGAATCTAAATTTAGAAGAGAAATTATGTAGATTTCCATAATATCCTAATTGATATTGTTAACTACGTAGTACGAATTTCAAAGAAAAGCTACATTGTTATGGTGAAGATGTAACATTTTAAAAAATGAAGGATGATTTTTATTATTTAACTCATTTCTTAAAAATGAATCCCCAGCCATATGTAGCATATTATTAAGGTACGAAGAGAGTAAGCTCTACACTTCTTCCAAACAGTTACTATCAGTAAACTAAACACCTCTCATTTCCAGGTCCTACAACCCCCTAGTTATCCTTCCCTAACAAACCTCAATAATTTTCTTAACTATGAGAAGGCTACATCCTCTAGATGAAGACATAAAAATGCATGCCCTCTAGAGTGAACTTACTTTAGTTGTAAACTGAACTTGGTTATTTAACTTAATTGGGCCTTCCTACAACTTATTTATTCAAGGTGAGAACAACAAAACCATAGTGGCATTCAACTCACTATCCATTGGTTCACCTTCTTTCTCATCGACTTTTTCGAATCATTTGTTTGATATAAGTTTACCGGCTCCATAACCCAATGAAATGTACTCGCTCTAAACCATGCTACACGTTCTCTCCCCTCCCACCCCCCACCCCACCCCCTGATGATTTGCACGGGGAGTTTGAATGCACTTAAAGATCATTATCGAGAGCATAAAACATAATTTCAAAACTGCTTGGCGGCCATAACAGCAATTGATAAAACAGCAAAAGCAAATAGAAATTTTTTAGCTCAGTGAACTAACCAAAATAGCATTTGGTTTGCCAATGGCCCAAAGATTGACTTTGTGGTCTTCTCCTCCAGTGACTAAAACCCTTGATGACTTCTTTCCAATTTTCAGGCAATTGACAGCGGATGTATGCGCTACAAATTCCTCTGCAACCCCATCTGTTAAGGAAAATTCCTAACAAATCCAACGTCACAAGACACTCAACACCTAAATTAGGTTTCTTTCTTTCCCCCCTTTTGTAAATTAAGTTACAAACATTAACAAAAAAAAGTCATCTTGAAAGAAGCAAAACTCAAACACTTAGGTCACAGATCAAGCCATTTGTTTAGTGTTTCCATGTTTCCAGAAATATAAGTACAACACAAGCAAACAAAATACAACTCTCCTAAATCTGAAGAGTAAAGAAACAAATGTTTGTTGTGAAATGAACAACAATGAAAAGGATACGTAGCTTATAAGCACGTTTGGTCGTCATAAAGGCGAAGCGAAAAGGAAAATCTACGGCGCCGATATCGAAAACCTTGAAGCTCCGTTTTGATTGAACACTTGATGTTCGTCATACAGACCTACCCATCCAGATCTCCCTAAATTAGCAGCAATGTATGTACTCTTTCCCCTTCAAATTAAGCATCAATTAGCAAGCAAGCAAGCAATACTAACACTAAAATTAACTTCAAAAATTGAAATTAAATACTCAAATAATACAGATTAAATACCTTAATACTGCAATATATACAAAGTAATAGCTACTTTGCTGAAGAAATGATCCAAGTTTTTTCCAGCAGAAATGAATTTGGGGGAAAATGTTTAGTAAAGAGAAATTAGTGTAATTTGGACTGGTGGTCAATGAGGAGAGAGAATGAGTTGCTAGAGGGTGGTGGAGTGGTGGTCAAATGAGGAGAGAGATTGAGTGGCTAGGTGGTGGAGTGGTGGTTGCGACACCGGCGTGTGGCGCATTACCAGAGGAATAATCGGCCAGGTATTGACAGAAGCTTGAGGTGGGAGGAGAGAGAAATTGAAATTGAAATTGAAAATTGAAAGAAAAAAAGAGATAGTCGGTAGGAGGGAAGAGTGAGCCCTTCACGATTTTTTTGTTTTTATTTTACTCTATAAATTTAAACAAGACGACGACAACGCCTTTGATTACTTCTGGTCAAGTTTCGGTTCGGCAAAAAATAGCGATAGCGGATAACGGTTGACTAGCGGGTAATAATAAACAGTAACGGATGACTGGGCTATTAAAGTCATAGGTAACTATTACTCCGTAGAAGTGTTCGATAAAAATAGCAGTTGATATTTTACTCGTTATTACTTCGTATAAATTCATCAAACACTACTCGTTATCTTTGTGCGCTACTAATTTTAATCGTTTGATAAAATTTACTCAGCCTCTACCGCTAACTGCGCGCTATCTAAACCGCTACTTTGTCAAACACTTACAAGTTTCGGTAACTTTTGTGTAAGACCGCCTTACCGGAAAGACCACTTTGACTGTTTAACTAATTGGTTTTATTGGTTAACTAATTAGTTCTAGTGCGTAACTAATTATTTTCATTGTTTAACAAATTGGTTGCAGTCCTTAACTAATTAGTTCAAGTGTTTAACTAATTTATTTCATTGCTTAACTTATATGACATCAATGTGGTATTTTGTGTAAGACCGCCTTATATAAAAGTTTGCATACAAGCTTTACAAGTAGCGTCTTGACTAAGTCAAAACGCTACCCACTACCTCAAAAGTTGTCGTATTTTGTTTACAGTTTTTTTATTTATATACTTCCTTCGTTCAATAAATATTGCACTATGATTGATTTTATACTCTCAAAAAATATGACTTTAACTCTTATTATATCGAATGATGTATAAATAAAAATTATAAAAAGTTGGATATTTAGAAAATATATATATCGATACGAATCTAACAGGATCTACGTAATTTTTCTATCGTATGAATCACAAAAGATGACAAATTGTGTAGTGTGAATAGTGTAAAAAAAAATAAACGGTGCGATATTTAGGGAACAAAGGAAGTGTATAAACTAATTCGTACTCTTTATAATTCTACAGGCAAAAATTAACAAGATTATTATCCATATATAATTTTAAGTTCATAATTCTCCCTCAATTACATCACTTTTGAGTTCATAAAATCTAAATACATTGAGCAAGCCATTAATCTAAATGGTAAATGTTAATTAGATTGCTAATTGTTTGCCCAAATTGAAAGGTACTCCCAAAAACTTGAGTGATGAAGAAGGACCAATCACTAATTCAATCTCCATCCTTCCCCCTCTTTACAAATCAAAATCAAAATCCAAATTAAGTTTATCTCCCACTACAGCCCTACCACCTTTGGCACCTTCCCATCACCTTTCACATTTTTCTCTACCTTTAATTTAATTTGTGAGCCTAATTCCAAATCAATTAGGAGTGTACTTAATCATTACTTTTTAATCATCATTTTTTTTTTTGTGAGTGAACATTTAAAACCATTTTCAACATCATCAAAGCTAATATTATTTACCTAAGTGTTGTCTGAGCTCAATTTTTTTTCCAAGTTGTCGCTGAAGCTCAATTTCATTTACCAAATTATCGCCGCTGCAATTTTTTTTAACCAAATTTGTCGTTGATGGTTACGTGTTTTTTTTTTTTACCAATTTGGTCAAATTGCCCTGAACAAAATAAGGGGGTACCCGGTTCCAGATCCAGAACCGTTGTGAATGATTCCGGTTACGATTACAAGATTAGGAAACGATTCTGATCCGTTTCCCGACTTTTTGGAACCGAAACCGGTTTGGTACCAATTATCCGAATTTGAAGACCTATTTTTATTTCTTTTACTAAAATTATCGTAACGTTATAATGTTAACAAGGCCAAAAAACATTGTTGAATATATGCCCAACATGTTCACGAAAATTTGACCGGGTACCCAATCTTGCTCACCCCTAATATTTCTAAATAACCTTCATGTCAATGGACATTTAAATACTATTTAATTTTTGACCTTGTGCAGTGCATTGCACACCAGTGTAGAACAAAGTACTCGTATCAGAATTATAATGAGTTTGAGAACCAAAGATGACAAAATCAGTAGTCAATGTAGTTCATAATGATCACAACTGAACAACCAGGAAAGTGGTTTCATCACATGTTAAATGATGTTGTCATGAACAATTATGTATCATATCGCCATATTGGTAACATATGCTCACACATGATACACTGATATACATGTTGGATAATGGGTACGAAGTTGTCCAAAACAAGTCAAAATAGGAAAGAAAATCAAGTATCGTTACCACCCTACAAATCCACCACATATCTACAGAGATTGAGCTTTAGTTGGTAAGTTAACTACTCCCTCCTGCCACCTTCAGGGCCGTCTCCGGCTACTTGATACTTTGATAGCCCTGTACTAAATACAGATATTGAGTCCCTATAAATTTAACTATTATATTAATATTTTAGAATTATACAAAACATAGTGTCAAATTAATAACATATTTACGTTTTATGAGGGTTAGTTTGAGAAAAGAATGAAAATGTTTGACAAAATGGTGATTTTTTATAATAGAATAAAGTGAGAAGCAAAAGGGAGAAGGTTTATGAACCATCTCAAACTCGGGTATCGAATTCCTTACTTTTGCCTCCCTACCAACTGGGACAAAGTTATTTTGTTATTTGATAAAGAAGTTGAAAATAACCTTGGAATGTTTTGGGGTTTAACCAGCAACGTTGGGCCCCAAAATTTTGTGGCTCTGTGATATCGGTTGGACCGCCCCATAGCCGGGCCTGGCCACCTTACTAATTCACATTAAACGATCAACATGGCTATTAATTACCCTCGGAATAGATACTAAACTTCTACTCCATATAGTCACAAGTGCACAATGAACTGAAATAACTGCATTATTGCACCAAGTAAAGTCTAATGGCAGGACAGGAACTACCACAGGTTCACAGCCGTAATTCCCTATTAACTTCTAGCAACAGTGTGTCCAAGATTCGTGATAATAATTCACGAGTTTATTCATGTCGAATATCAACTTCTTCGAATTACTGCAGAGTGTCACACCTGATCTTTCCATCCAATCCAGTCCATTTCTTGGAAACTGAATCTTCACTGCTTGTTTTCTGACTTAAGCCTCTCAATCTTCTTCCGTGACCTACAGTAATACTTAATCAGTAATCTGGACAGTCTCCAAGAATCAAGAAGCTAGCTGCGCCTGTAAGTACTCCGTATAATTTTTCACTGAGTCTGCGTACTTCTGAATCCTGAATTCTTCACAAAACCCATACGGAGTTCTACGCATATACAGATATTCTACATTCAAACCCATAGTAATTTCCAAACATAATTTGGGGCTCCTGGAACCTTACATAGTATCCAAAACAAATACAGCTCCTTCAAAGTGGCCAACTGGCCATGTAACACACTGATCTCTGAGATTGTTGTTCCTAAATAGTAACCTTGGATTCAACTGCTTCCAGATACCTCTGAACACTACGAGACGAAAAGGAACTCAGTACTTACATGTTCTATTAACAGTCACAGTTTTCTATTCAGAACCAGCAGAGCAGAACTTAAATGTTCATTGCCTTCCTTATAAAGACATCCTAAATAATGACATTAATCTGCATATTTCCAAAAATATGTGTGAAGAAACAGCCAGAAACAAGCAGAAAGTAGTGCCTAAAGAAATCCTTAAACACGAGAGTGCATATAACTCCCTCTTTCTTTCTGCTCGCTACTCAGTCCTCCATCAACCTTCCATTCATGACAATAGTAGCAGAACAATATTGAGGATTAGAAGCAACAAAACTAGTTGCCACCTGCACCTACTCCATACTCATTACTCCAAATTCTGAGCTATTGTAAAGCATAGTAGTCTATTTAAAGAGACAACTTCAACTTCATCTAATTCCTAATCAGCAAAAGCTGAAAGTCTGAAACAGCATCCACTAGTAACCTTAATGCTTTATAAAAAACAATAGCCATCCATCCATATACATTTCTCAAATGCGCTGTCAAGTCACCTGTAACTCTGTAAGCTGTGTGACCAGTAAGCAAGAGCTTGCAACACAAAAACATTACATACAGAGGCTAGTGAGTGAACACATTTTAAAATAATGACAAGTCATTCACACACAAAAAGGTTCAAGCATAACAGAAAAACACTTTCAAGGAAATTGTTCAGGGCGGAGGGGGGTTTGAGGAGATCTATTATGTACCTAGCCTAGAAGCATTCTTGCTCATTTAGAGAGATCATTTGCTCATTTAGACTGTGGATTCACCATCGCATTTTAGCACTAACTAATGTCTCCGAGGCAAACTGCGAATACATTCCCTTCATTCATGAAATATTCGCTACTAATCATTAGGATATATTCGAAGTCAGAACTCAGAAGCAGCCCTTGTTTCTTTTTTTTTTTTTTTGGTAAGCAAGAAATATCATTTCTCAACAAGATCAACATTCATACAACACGGGAAACTAAAGGGGAAACAAACCTTCTAGGATGGACTCTATCCCCTCTAGAACCCAAGAAACATACAAGCTAAACCAGCAAAAACCAAGATACAACTCATGAACTAATTGACCAACAACTAGAGAGCATCAAACCAAACACCCAATGAAAGCAAATGATCTCACTCTTAAGCAATGTTGAAAAATGATAACCTTAGCTAGTTAGCTGTACCAATTTCATTAGTTCCAAACCCTAACAAGTAAGAATCACCAATCACACATAGACAACAGGTAACAAACAGAAGATGCACTCCCCAAGTGATCATTTTCTTTCTTTTCTGAAACATAGAATTACCTCTTTGACAAATCAAAAACAGGAAACAACAATTAAGCAATCAAAAACAAGAAACAACAATGGTAATCAAAAGAAAACATGATTAAGAGAACAAGTTAAGGGTTGGACAAAGGCCAATTATGATACATCCTGCCAATCTGCCATAGTAATCAGTAGTAATGTATAGACAACAAGGAAGAAGAAAGACAATATACATAATCAATACCAATAAAAATAGAAAATAATTAGACTTCTACTCTGCTATGATTTCGAATTCTTCTTCTTTAAGATGAACAACTAATTTGACAGAACCACGGTCAGGGACATCGATGCGGTACTCAACTTTGAAAGGATAATTAGGGGAAATGTATTTCCCTTTCCAGAATCCAACATACTGCTTAATAACCCCAACCATATCTGGGGTTAATTCAACTTCAGGTAATTTAGGAACATGGTAGACTTTAAGAGGGGATTTCACCTTAACCTTGCATCCAACTTTCTCCAGATTCTTCTTCAATTCCTCGTCTTCTTCTGGAGGTGATGATGATGATGAATCGAACCCGGTTGAAGAATCGGATTTCAAAGCTACTTCACAGCATATTGCTAGTCTGGCTCTGGTTCTTGTTCGTGTTATTGTTCTGCACCTCAGGGTGCTGCAGACGGTGGCCGATGAGTTGTTGCGGCTTAGGAAGAGTGGTATTCTCGCCGTCGCCGCCGCCGTTGCGGTTGCGGTTGATGCTGCTGTTGCTGATGACATTACTGCCACACCTGTTGTCATCGGAGGAGTTTAGATTAGATTTGTTTTAGATGAGAATAATGAGATGGAGATGAGGATTTTCCTATCCGGAATAGAAGAAGTGAAGAGGTACTGGATTTCTGTGTCTCAGATAATTTTACTTTCTTTGTTCTAATCCCCGTCTCACTCACCTAGTCACCCGACTCACCCTATGTAATACTCCATCCGTTCCTAAACAAGTGTAGTATTTGGAAAAATACGCGGAAATTAAAAAAAATGAGAAGTGTATAACAAAAACTATGATTGAAAGTATTTTGTTGGGGGAAAATAATAAAATAGGTAATTGTTTATTGATAAAGTACAAAAAAGTAAATTATAAAGTATTGGGGAAATGATAAAGTAGATAACTGTTTATTGCTAAAGTGTTGCTCACGTGCAAGTCAATGGTCGGAAAAACTCAGTAAATGCCGGAAACTTTGCTTTGGTTGTCTTTCGCAAAAAAATATTAAATTAAGATGTGATTTTACAAAAAAAATTATATTTAGATTATAAAAGGTCTATTTTGGGCAAATTCGTGTATCTATCTATATACGGAGTATATCTAGTGCTACGCTATTCGACGTCCACTTTTACGCATGTCGTCTATTTTTTAAATAGTGAAAATCCAAAATTACCCTTATAAAAAATCTAATCATCTAATTATCTTGTTATCTTATAGCACACCCACTTGCTGAAATCACATGAACTTACTACTTGACGCCTATATCTAGATAAAGATTATCTAGAGGTAGACTAATGGAAGCAAGAACAAAAAATTTAAAGCACCAGCATAAGGTATGTAATGTACTTTATTGACAGATAAACTTGTTAATTATACTCTGTCAAATGAGGTAATTGCTTGTGATAACTGTTCATTGTCATTACCAAGGAAGCAGTAATATACTATCAGAAAGAGAGAATGTCGAGACTAACTGTTCATTGTCTCAGACGGTAATTATAGTCATATCCATCTTCTCTGATTATATAGTCTCATACTAATGCAAAAATATGAAAACCAATAATCCAAAAGTTGCTATAAACTTGATTTCTGGTTTTGGCCATGTCTGGTGCGGCTCTGTACTCTCACATGCGTGGAAAGTGATGTCCAATATGCTGAATTTGAATAGCAACGGCTATATCATCTATATCTCTTGTGACTTTGAACTCTGTCTCAAATTTCTCCCCTGAAAAAAAAACATTAGGAATAATGTCATGATTTGTGAAAGATTAAAACTCAACAGTCATAATCATAATCAATGAACTCAACAGTCAATCCCTTCTCTGACATTTTGTACTCCAAGTTCAGGCCACCAATATTGGAACTCATGTTCGACAGATTGACTAAATCCAAAGGCCTTTGTTGTTCTACAAAACACGGAAACGCCAAAAAATCACGACTTACCGTTTCCGAAAAGACCTGGAACGGGGAAACCGGGAAACGCGTTTCGGAACGCGCCGAAACCGTTTCAGAAAAATGGAGACGTGTTTGAAACTGAATTCATCCCGGAAACGAATGGGAAACGAGATTTCAATCTAATATTCACGTTTCCCAAGCAAACTTGCTGATTGTATCAAAGATTTTCCGCCAGAAAACTGAAATTAGGTTGAAGAAGATAGGTTGAAGAAGATCTCAGTTACTCTGTATTTCACACTTTTTTTTTGATAAAACAAAACTCTGTATTTCACACTTGGATAGCCTATATTCGAAACCGTGCTACAAATTTGGGCCTGGCCCAAGTAGACAAATAAAAATTAAATAATTAAGGGTGTATTTGGTTCAACATATTTTGGAATAAATGTTTGAAATCATCCAACCTCATACTTGATGTTTGGTTAACTATTTTTATAAAATTTAAAATTTGGGGACCCACCTCCAAAACCCCTATGGTATTGAGTTCTCATACTCAAGAGCGAGGTGGGTATATAGAATTATATTAACTGAAAATAAAATTGACAGTGCAAACTCGATCAAACAAACACCATGACAGCCTAACTAATGTTACTCCACCACCGTCGCCGCCCAAGCTACCAAAAAAATCAATATCATAAAAATTATACTACAAAGTTACTACCCTGTCGATTCGCCATCAAATCGCCAATGCTACCTAACGCCACCATCAACACCCCCGTGAGAACCCAAAATGACGAAATTATAATATTGAAAAATAATTTAACTAAACATATCTTTGAATAAAATACCTAGATATATTGTTAATCGTCGAAATTTTGGACATTGAAGTCTAGATTTGTAGCTTCAATTGTAAAAAAAAACAACCACCAAAAATCAAATTTCGTCCAGTGATAGAAGAATGTGATGGTTAGAGTTGAAGCAAAGCGAGCGATTGTGGTGGTGGAGTTGGTGCCATATATCAAAATATAATGCCTGCCTTTTATATTTTATTGAATTTTAGTTTTTTTTTTCCTTACATCTTTAAGTAGAAGGACGAGGGGAATGTGTAAATAACAAAAAGATAAGAATAAGAAGTAGGAGAGTGTATTATCGGTAGGATTAAATTCTAAATTAATTTTACCAAACAGGTGGAATGAGTTATGATTTTCTATGTATCGTTGATTATAAACCCATGGGTTTAATACTCAAACATATACCTTATACCTGTGGTCGAACCAAACGGGGTCTAACTGAATAGTCAACAAAATATTGATATAACTGTATGCATTAAAAATATCATAAATGACACTAATTAGAACATTGTACACAAAACTTTGACGTTAAATTTGTGTTTACAATGACAATGGATTTTTATTTATTTTATCTATTCTCCTTAATTTACCTCGTAATAACATTTTGAAAATTATTTTTTAAATTTTAAAAATTATTCATTAATAATTAATCATATGTTAATCAACAATTTTTTTTATTATCTAATTAAATATATATTTTTTAATCAATCAATAACTATGTACTAAAATACACATCATGATTGACACGTGTCATCTCTCGATGTGTCTTTGACTTCTTTTTTTAATTTAATTTAATTTTATAATGTCTACTCCATTAAAGAAACTTTTAAAAACTATAAATTTTCTAATTTGTTTCCTTCCATATCATAGAACAATATACGGAGTATATTACAAGTAATATTACGAGTTCATTTATTATGGAAAAAATCGAAACTAATACAGTGCACTATTACTGTTGAATTTCTAATGTTAATATGAAAAATATCAATCACGTAACATGGAAAAAATTGCAAATTATACACTGCACTATTACTATTGATTTTCTAATATTGGTTTATATGTTACTAATTACTATCATAAAAATATATGATTTTACAATCTTAACAAATGAATTTCAACTGCAATATAAAAATTTAGAGAAATCATTTAACTCTTATGTTTCTTAAACTTAACTTATTATTAAACATAATTTCTATTCAATTTTTGAAAAAAGTGAAAAAAAATTAATAATACCGATGTTCAATTTGTACTTTACGTACGTAGTATAATTCATGTTTAATTGACCACTTTGAACTAATTGTGTCTTATACAAATTCAAAATTTTACTACGTCATAACAAAATATTAGTTCATTAAAAATATTTCATATTTATAATATTATTTACGAGTAATTATAATACTCCGTAAACAAATTTTAATTTCATATGTGCGTTATACGAGTCCTAAGCTAGCTATTTATATATTTAAGTCGTTTCCCCGTATTTTACAATTTTGAAATTTGAAGTTTCTCCGTATCTCCGTTTCTCGGCTTCCGTTTCCCGTTTCCATGCAACATAGCTGGTGTTTCATCAACGATGAAACCACCCCGAATGGTGGTATAGGTCAAGCTCATAGTATTCGGCCAAAAGTCGTTGAATCACTCCATCAAATGGAGATTCGAATGCCACAGAGATAAAATAGTTTTGGTCTCGCCACATACAGCTTCACAAACAACGCAGTTTCCGGTGTACACATCTACAAACAAAAAATGATAAGGAATTGTGAGATAATTCGAATGCCACAGTGATAACTAAGAGATGGAACTCCTACATTGCTCAATATTATAATCAACTACTCTTAATGTTTGTGTATAATCAACTACCTAATGTTTGGATGAATTACCTCATCCTCCCACAGTACCACCTAAAGATGGTTGTGGGCCGGGCTGGCCCGAAGCTCGACCCAACACGAACAAGACCAGCCCGAGCACGAAAAAAGCACGACCCGGCACAGACATGAAGCCGTGGGCCGGATCTGGGCCTTAATTTTTTGGAAAAATCATGACAAGACACGACACGACAAAGCACGCTAAAATTTGTAAATTTAGCCTTAGGCACGACGGGCCGACCCAGCCCGACATGGAGCATGCCGACCCATCACGACCATTTTTAGTCCCACCCACTATCCCACTTGCACTTGCCAAGGATGTACTTGCAGAATTGTGATACTACACACAGCAAAACAGCTTACCTAGCCCAATTCCCTCCCAAAAAAAATAAAAGCGACATTTGATGGATTTTTTTTTAACAAAGGCCGTATCAGGGAGGGCCACTGGCCCACTTCCCAGGGCCCAAATTCTCTTTGGATTGATACTCCTTACCACATGGCACAAAAAAAAAAAGTTGATGGAGGATTTATACTTAACAGAACCCAAGCCCACTTCTCTTTTAGCCTCTTTACACTTTTACCCAAT
The DNA here is from genome assembly GCF_020520425.1 of Spinacia oleracea. Taxonomy (NCBI): domain Eukaryota; kingdom Viridiplantae; phylum Streptophyta; class Magnoliopsida; order Caryophyllales; family Amaranthaceae; genus Spinacia; species Spinacia oleracea. The sequence continues at coordinate 108,855,989 of NC_079488.1, forward strand.
TCCAAGATCTATATAGCACTTTTCTATCATTTGAATCTTCGTCCAAATACTAACATATATGCAATAATACCTGCAATCCATAAACCTGGGAGAAGATTAGACACAATTAAGTATCCATGTTCATTCAACCCCTGTGTACTAAGCTCATGGTCTAGTGTTCCCATCCATACTCTTGGTGGCATGATGACGCCTCCAAGCCTAGCTCCAGCTGCGAGAAAGGTTTTACGGTTAAAGTTATTTGTGTATATATCAGGTTTTAAAAGAAATATGTTCTTCTTTGGTATGATATTTAATAAAATGACCAAAATACATTTGAACAAAATGTTATATGATGAAAAATATATCGTATATATGTCAAATGACTTGCGTACCCCTACTTTCCACCCCAATTTACGTGTAATGTTAACCATCTATCACACAGCTGCCATGCATTTATTATTATTATTATTATTATTATTATTATTATTATTAGCAACTGGACCATGAAGATCAATTCATGAACTACAATCCCATGTCCAGCACTTGACTCATAAATTAACCAATCGTGCAAAATAAAATTAGAGGAATTTAACTAAAGGAACTACATAATCTTTCTTTTCTTAGTAATCTGCATTGGATTCTCGATCATGTCGCAATCATTGGCGTATTGAGCTGCTACTCTTTCTCGAAGTTCCCCTAATGTTTCGCCCTCATTCGCTCGTTCTATAACCTGAAAGTTGAAGGAAGAAATCACAAAACAAAGAGAACTTAACAGACGTGTAACTAACTAAGGCATAACTAACATATACTTATATTGAGACCACGATTCATACCATTGGCCGCCCGTAAACATGGATCCTTGATAGAGCTTTCAATGCTTCCTGGGCCCCTTGTTTTGTGGAATACTCCACAAAAGCAAACCCTCTGTGTTTTCCTCCCCCACAATTTTTAGGAAGCCTCAAACTTTTCACCTGTATCATATTTAACATTAGGGGGTGTAAATCATACCAACTTTTGTGTGTTCAAGGAAATACAATCAGAAATAGTCTATAGTGATCATCACTAACTTAAAGTGAAACTTAGTATTAACATAGACACCGACCGAGCTGAAATCCAACTATAAGAGTAATCCTTGTCTACCCTCAACATATATCGAGCACAGTTACACATATATGATCTTCGTGCTGAGCAAGTTGTAGCATTTAAGGGGGGAAATAGAAAAAGTTAGCAGTTAAAAGCTGCTGTCATTGTTCCTCTCAGTATTACTGACATATACTCCGTATAAAGAGAAAAATAATACTGCCATCATTTTATTCTCTTGCGGGCAAAGCATGGCACTTACCTGACCAAAAGGACTGAACAGTTGTCTTAGTTCTTTCTTCGTTGCCTCAAACGGCAAGTTTCTAACTATTAATTTTGTGGAACTTTGACCCTTTTGAACTTTCTGAACAGCTCTCGTATCTTTCTTGGGCTGAGAAAGTTGCAACTTCAACGCATGCCCATCCAAAATAGTCCCCTACATGACGCATCAGAACAGATTTATCAAAACTAAACAACGCTTTCTAATACATATGAACCTAATACAAAACACAAATACCTACCTGTAACACCCTAAGAACATTATTTGCTGTCGTTGAAGAATCAAACTCCACAAAACCATAACCACTTGAGACATACTTCCCCTCTTCTAAGTGCTTTACAACCTGAAAACAACCAGAAGTTTAGATTGACAGACCACAACTAACATAGTACTAAATGTGGGAGAGTGTAAACTCTAAAATACTTACCCTAGCACTCAAAATCTTTCCATCATTCACGTTTTCCCTAAAATACTTCCCCAACTTCTCATCTGTTGTCCCAAAATGAAGGTTCTTCACATAAAGGGTTTGTAACTGAAATACAAAAATTAAGATTAAAAACACATGACATCAACAAGAGTGCATGATGGTAACAGTAGAGGAGAATTCCATCCCATCAACAAAATGAAGCAATAAGTCATGCATATAGATGGAGGTTATTCCGGCAGCATAATTGTGAAGTTTCCTTTAGAACTTTAATTGATGAAGTAGTTAAGCCTAATGAACAAAGTGTTAGTTATTTGGAGGGGTTTATTGTATCTGTGAATTCATGGTGAACCCAATAATTTGGAAATCTCATCTCTTGACATTTGCCACTTCTATCTACTTCAATAGAAATTCCAACTGACACTTCTTCTTTCAAGCTTAACCATTTAGCAACAACATATGAATCATTGAAACTACTATATGAACATGCCAAGGCATGGTATACTGACACAAACACCAAATCAGCTGAACCCTCCCATGCTTATGGGATTATTGGGTGCACAGTAAGGAAGGTACTTAATTTTCTTTCAGCAACATAAAAGTTCGATATATCTAAGCAAGTGTAAAAAGTAAAGCAGAAGAACGCTCTGAGATACAAACAGGAAAAGATCAAAATAGTCAATCATGGAACCTAAAGTCTCCATAAGCACAAGTGCATAACATAAGTATATAGTGCATCCAACCTCGGCTCCATCGGAATCTATTTCAACTTGGTTTATCTCCTCAAGTTGCTGCTCTAGTAAGACTTCCTTAGCTTCTGGATTCTTAATGGCCACATCCTTCTTTGAATCATCACTAGGCACCAGACCTTGACAAAGGATATTGCTGGGAGCCCATTCCAAATACAATATAGAATCCCTGAGGGAAAGGCATGTTAGAATATTAGAAACAATTGTAGAAAGTGATCACAAAATGGCACAATGAGGTTTGTGGGTAACAAGCAATGATTTGGAAAGGAGTGCACCTCATGCACAAGACAATTAAACTTGAAACCAAAGTATCAGTGGATAATGTATCATATACATGTTTAGCTGTTTAGGAACCAAATTGTCACTTTAAAGCTACGAAAGCAGAAACTTTAGTCTGCAATAGCCTCCAAGAAATTCAAGAAGCGAGACAGTAGCACAAAGCAAGTAATTGAATATGGGGAAAGAAGATGCAAAAGAAAAAGAACAAATACTGATATAAGGAACCGAGGTTTGATAAATTGATTCTTGGACTATGCAGTAAGTGAAGCAAACAACAGAAGGTATCTCTGTTCCACAAAAGACTATGCAGTCCTTGAAAGATTCAAGATCAACAAGTGAGGCTTTGTCAACACCACTTGCCAAGAGTGAGAAACTTTCCAAGAAGATGGAGCTAAAAAGGCGAACCCAAGTTCACAGGTTTATGCAAATTCCTGGCCTTCACAAATCTGCTGCCAAGAGAATTTTAAGGTATCTAAAAGGCAAGAGTGAGCTAGTTGGAAATCAAACTTCCTTTCCAAGGCGGGTAAATTGTGCCTAACCAAAGCCACTTTGGATACCATTCCCAACTATTATATGCAAGCTTTATCCATGCCCATGTCGGTGAAAGAGGAAATGAATAGAACTATGAATAGGTTTATATGGGCAAAAAGTGATAATTCTAAGGGTGTCCAGTTAGTGGGTTGGGATCATATGCAAGCTTTTCCAAATTATGGTGGAAAATACTTAACCAAAAAGATAATTTAGCAGTCGAGGTGTTAAAGGATAAATATGTTAAATCTGAAAATCTTCTTAAGTCTATCACCTATGGTTCTCCTTTGTGAAGGGTATGGGTTCTGTTTTGGAGGTGTTCTCTCAATCCCTTCAATTTACAAAAACCCCCAAAAGTTAAACTGCTTGGGACAAAAAATCCCCCAAAATCTTGCTACCTCACCGACTTTCATTATTTATTTAAGGTGAAAAATATCAGATTGACAAGGTGAAACAGTTAAAAGGGAGTAAGACACTATGTGCCATTAATTGGGACATATGATCAAGATAACTGTAATGGACTGGAATTTGAGTGTACAATAATACTGGTAATAAAGTTGCAAACTTTAGGGAATTTGTAATGAAAGATAGAGAAAGGGTAGGGAAGGATAATATCGCAATGGAATAGTACTAGAACAGCACTTCAAGTGGCTGCACACTCCCACTAATTTCCACAACACAAAACATTTTCATCCTCATTCCTCAAAGTGTCTACTCTCATCTTACTTAAGTCTATTTATTGAGAAAACCTAGCTAACTACTCTAGAATCTTCTAATATCTAAATTATAGTAAACTACCTAAACTACCCTTGTGCCATTAATATTGATTCATTACAATAACCTTCCATTTTTCTCTTTTTGAAATATGCGCAGGAAGCAAGAAAAAAAAGTACATTTAAGCACTTACCTGTAACGCTTGTAACGGAGGCAATTAAAAGCAGCGCGAGCTTCAGCTGGTTCAACAAAGATTACCTAGTAAAACATAACATGGAAGCAATGAGGACCTATTGCTCTCAGCCCTTCAAAGTCGACAATCATGATTTATACCAAACCAAAAATCAACAAGAAAAACTTAGCGAGATTAGAAAAAGTAATTTCGTGTACTAGAAATCTCCATGTCGACTACCTAGATAGATTTGATACCTCTACAATATTAATGTACTTTGTGACTCAGGCTAGCTAATCAGCATTAAATGACGCATCATGAACCTCTATCATGCAGCAGATTTGATACCTCTACCACGCAGCAATAAATTATTAGCTAGAATACTCTAGAAAGTAGCAAGTACATCTTAAAATAAATGCAACCCAGTAATTGAACACCATCGTCACCCCTCAATTCACAAGGCCGCTGAGGATATAGTGTAAACAAAAAAAGGAAATCGAAAAATAGTTGGCAAAAACTTTATGAAAACTTGTTCATAATCTATAAACGATAACACAGAAAATCTCTAAACTCAACTGCTTGCCTATATCTCCCAAGGTGATCTGCTCGATACAACATGACAAATCTATGAGGTTCTTCTAATAAAAGCTAGATTCCCTACAACACCAGTGCCCCAACACTTCCCATGAGAACTGCCAATAGCATGGTGCATCAAGTGAAACTTACAAAGCTTTATCCTTCCCATTTTACATAGGTTACTAACTACTAGTATTAAATTATTAGCTGCAGATGCTCGGCATATGCCAAACTAATTAACTATCAGTCATAATCTGAATTTGATCCAGTGGACGCTAATACAAGCAAACGGAAGTTAAGTTATAAGCAAGACATTCCAAGTTAGAACTCTGAATATTTTTTCCCCAATTTGTTAAACTGTATCCTAATCAGCCAATTCATATCTTGTTTCCCACTCCAAGACCCATATAGAAAGGTGGTCGCCTCAAGCAACGGGCAAGAGATAAAGATGCAACATATAATGCATTTCAAGAATAAAATAAACAGACAACTTAAATTGAAATTCTAAATTCGCAAGCTTAGTTAGAATTTTGATTTAGGATAAGAATATCGTACCAATGCCAGTGTTCTTGTTGGAGGAAAAATAACATTGTTAATACTCCCAAATCTGCCAAACATTTCAGAAAGTTCACCTTTGCTCGAACTGAAAGGCAAATTCTTGACTAGTAAGACATGGTTGCTTCTCTTGGCACCTTCAGATTTCCTACCAGCAAATTCCTCCAAGGAAGCCACATTTACCCCGGCCTTTGTTAGAGCCTTCTTAGTTTCTGCAATAATATCAATTTCTCCAAGAGCAATGCGTACAGCAACATCATCAGCTTCACGATCTAGAAAGACACTCTTACCGACCCCATATTTCCTAGCAGTATTTTCAACAATCTGCAGAAAATCAGAGCAACTGGTGTATGAAAACAAATTATTGGAGAAGGCATAGACATAACAGACTGTGAAGCACAGTACGTCATACAAACAGCTATTAGAAAAGGAGATGCACAGTCAGTATATAAAAGCATCTACCAATACTCACAATAAAAAGAAATTGTTGCGCTGACAAGCTAAAATAGTAAAACAAAGATTTCCCAACAACTGTGATGCAGAGTTCCATACCAGACGTGCTCTTCCAGGATGCCAAAATATGCAAACTAATTATATGTTTGTAAAAGCAAGAAAAAATTCTAAAAGAACTGTAGATAACCATATATTAGTAGAAGAGTGATTTTCTACAACGCATTTGCTCGTGTTTCCAGGTCACAGATAACATTATTTCCTTCTCACCCTCCGTGACATAAGTAGAAGTAGAACACAGAGAGCACATACACTACGGAGTATGAAGTGTACACTCTCTGAACTTGTAAATAAGGAAGTAAGCTCTTCCACTTCCAAAATAAGGGGACATTCACAACCAAAGACTCAGTAAGTCAGTAGGGTAGAAGATACCAACTGTTACCTCGTTAGTTTGGAAGCTGTGCAGTGGAATAACCAAAACTTTCCATGGGGAGGCATGTGCAGTGGAATAACCAGATAATAAGTCCCAGTGATTGCTCAAATAAAAAAGTTACTGGTAGCAAAAATGGATGTTTAGACAATACTCAATGCATTGGTTTCTGGGAAGAAACCCAGTCGCTAGGGGGAAAGGGTTCAACCACACTTTTTAACTAAAAGCTCTGAACATTAAAGTTAAAGGGCCTATTACAAGATACACTCCTGCAGATTTTATCGACATTGAGATGGCAGAGCATAGATTAGACATTAACGAGTCTCGTACGATAACAGCAGCTTTAGTAAGCAAGCCAAAAAAGCTCTACAATTTTAGGATACCTATCTAGACGGAATTACTTTTCTTAAAAAGAAGTAGATCATACAAATGCACCATTGTAGTCATGAAAAGAGGGGTAAAAAGAAGAACCTCTAAGCCGACAATCTCTTTCTTATCACAAAAGTAAACTTGGATATATGAGCCTACCAGAGCGGCTATGAATGGAAGTAGGCACAAGAATCAAGATTTAATTGGAAAAGTAAGATCTGAGATCTAACGCAAACAATGATGCGATAATCACACCCAAGGGACTACAAAAGAATGAGGAAGCCAAAATGGGTTGAAATATTTAGACAAGTTTTCATCATCATTAAGTATGTGAACACTCATAAGAAGCATCAGTCGTCTAGGTAGTTGTAGCAAACCAAAATAAAGGCTTAGTTTTAACACACCCAGGCAAAAGCTTTAGAGCTAAGAGGTGATAAGGTGAAGGTGCACACTTCATGAAACACGAATAACACCTTTGAAACCAACTAAGGACATGAATAGCTGCAGCCTATTAACAGACTTCAAAACATGCACTCAGTGGTGATTAGTGACCTTATGAATTTCAACCCAAACTTTATACCACTATATTTTCTAAATGTCATAATAGTTGCATTGCTTCTAAATGGCACAACTATTAAGAATGAGGAAAGAGAATGTTGAAAGACAATTCTACCCTCCTTTCCTCCCATCACCCACCTCTACTAACCCGGACCATGGCCACGCACTGGACCATTAAAACCATCATCAATCCACCTGTCCCATCCCATTCAACAAAGGAAATACTAACTCAAGCAATGTGACTAATAATTATTCCATTGATATCTTCAAAAAATTTATATATACATAACAAGGAGCAACGTATCAACATCCCTTAGACAATAACCAATGACTGAACTCCTTTAGCCTTCCTAAAGAGGACTACTGGAAACAAATACAAAAGTTCTAAATTAACATAATGATGATAATATATAATATAGTTAGGATATAGAGCATACAGTGTCAGGATGCATAAACAAACTGTTCCATGCTCGAGTATCGCCATTTGATTCTAAGGCCTTCCTTTTTTCCTCCCTCTGTTGCTTATATGTTTTGCCTTTGCCCTCAGGTACATGATTTCTGGTAAGAAGTTAAGACAACAATCAAACTCACATCCATGAAGTTAGGATTCAATTAAACAAGGGCAGACCTTAATGAAGCTTACTCTAAATTATGCAAACCACGTGTATTTTCTGCTGGAACTACTCGTAGAATTCTCCCCTGAAAAATTTGATCACCCAGCGCCCTGAATCAAGGGGAACAAAACCATGACAAACACCTCCTTTTAAAAAAAACACAAAGTAAGGACATTATTTACAACTTTTTACAAAAGGAAGGACCAAGACTCCTAGCAACAAATTTACAGAAGGGACCCAATAACTATAGGTCTATAGTGTAACTGGAGAACCATTCACCTGCAGCCTGGCCCCATCAAAAAGCACATTAAACTCACCCCCAAATCCCATATACGCTTCAATAACTGGCAAATGAAAGAGGCCTCGCTAGCAAAATATGCACCAGAATGCAGGCAGCACGACGCACTTCAAATGCAAATGCACTTGTTACTCTTACTTAGTCCCGCACATGAAAATTTAGGATTTTAGAAAGTCCCTCGAAGAGCGAGGACACATCCACTACTCCTCTAGAAAGCCTAATGCCTAAAAAGATAATTACACTAACTCATTGAAAAAACAAATGTTTAGCCCAATTCCTTACTTCTTCCACACATGACACAAACATTTGGATATAGATGACTCTTCAATTTCTCTCTTTGGAGAGGTACTACATGTCTGCACCAATGAAGGTTATCGATTGTAACAGCGAGTCAAGAAGCACAGCTTTAAAATTTCCCCATATAGAGATCACATACTTGACCTTTCTTTACAAGGATCATGGATGAGGATAGGGATTATTGGTCCAAAAGAATAAATTTCCCTTATTTGTTTAAGTAACATGGGGCAACATAAGGGTATTGGAACGGTGACCAAAACCCCCCTTAATCCCACCAAAATAATACATAGAGGGGGACAGGTATTACCAGTGGGATTACTTCTAAAAAAACCATTTAATCCCCATCATATACCAAACAAGGGACGGGGAGACATATTTAAATTCCCAACAACTAAATCCTCATCTCATTCCTATCCTTTAATTTCTATAATCCCCATCCCTCTAAACGAATGCCCAATAGAATTATTACCCTCAACTAAGATTTGCAAAATCAAACATCTAACTATAATTAAACAGGCAATAATAGACAATCAGATTATGCCTAGAATCATATACGGAGTACCTTGCAACTTCTTCTGGTGAGTTATAACGAACATAACCGAAACCTCTGGGTTGTTTTGTCTCTTTATCAATGACTAGATGGACACCTTTGACCTTTCCAAATTTATTGAAGAACTCTGCCACTTCATCTTCCCTATCATATATGTACGCACATCAAATGAAAAAAGATCAATATGACAATAATTGCAAAACAACCAAAACCCAGAACAAGTCAAGAAGACTAACGTTGCAGCATAGGGAAGATTCCAAACATAAATACGACAGGTTTGAAGCATTCTGTCTGCATCTTCTAAATGACAACTTTGCTTCTCAAGGTTTATTGAATCATCACAAAGACCACCTTTTAGCAGACATTCTTGCTTCTCTGAATCAATGTTTCCATGAATATTTTGCTGCACCTGATTTTCTCGAGCAGGAGATTCATCATCCTGACTAGAATTTACCCCATTTTCGTCAGTATCACTTTCTGAATCAGACCAGTCTTTTCTAATTTTACTTTTACAGTAATCCATATCTGTGACAGCAGAATCACATGCCATCTTGTAAAATTTTGTTGGGTTTTCATGTTGCATGCCGCCCTCCTTTTGAGCACTTCTATCTGTATTCGGCATTTCTATGGACTTCTTCCAAACTTGTTGGTTTAACTGAGCAGGCTTATCTCTCTCAGTGCAAGATTGCTTATACATAGGTGCTTCTAGATCATCAGCCCAAATTCTTCTCTTAGAACATGACTGCATAACTTGACGAAATTCCCGAAACTTGGAATCATCAATTTCATTAATTTTGTTGTCGGTCTTCCTTTCTATTTTGGCGTCGATCCTAGAAACCAAAATTTCTTTCCAGCAGATATCTCTTTCTCCTTTGAACCCCGCTTCCAAGGGCGAGGAATGTTTGGATCTGCAGATTTCCAACCAACCTGACAACATGAAACCATGAAAGATTCTTCACCACATGTTGAACATCAAGTCAAAGCATTGCAATTAAAAAAGAACAAAGGAAGCATGTACAAGGTCAAGATTTTTGTAGTGGCAGGACTGCTTTCAATCAAACATTAGTTTTTGAAGTAAAATATATAATTATCAGAAACTCCCAAATGCAGAAATTAGAGGCAATTTCTTCAAAGATAAACACATGGTAGTCTATTAGAAGATTTCAGTGTCTAAACTCCATCTACTGTTTTGATTGTGTCATACTCTGCTCTGCATTGTCCTCTTCACCTTAAATAACCATAAGATTTCATGTTGTTCAAATGCCATTAACAGATAAGCAATTTTATTACTTCTATTATACCTTATTCTTCTCAATGCCAACATCTTTGCTTGCTCAAACTCAAAAACCTAACATTATTACTTCTATTTTACCCCTGCTTATTTAAGAATACACTACATAAATCCACATTATTCCCCACCAAATAAAATACATATTATAATCACAGCGGTTTATCTTTGTAACTATTTAAAGCCAAGGGATGAATATGGTTGGAAATTTTCACTTACCACTTTACCAGATTACCCCTTTCTGCAATATTACGATGGAAATATTAGAGTTTTGTTAAACCAAAAAAAAACGAATTATCTCATAATTTCACTTCTTAGAGCATCAACATCAGTACAGCTCTCCAGCATATTTTTAACCTTCTCTCTTGAAGACACTCGTAAGACCGCTACTTCAAAAAATGCTAGCAATGGTAAAAACTCTTCAACATGGCTCTCCAACTTATTTTGTAGTAAAATTTTATATTCTAATTTATTATTTTAAAATATGTACGTCAGTTTTCCACAACATAGCTTCCAATGGCTCTACAAATGCTCTTAGAGGGAGCCTAATCTTTTAAGTGTGTTCATATAGAGTCAATAAAGAGTTTCTCAAGATACCCAATATTAATTAGAGATGACTCTTCAATTTCTCTATTGGAGAGGTACTTAAAGAACTCTTTGGAAAGCCCCAATGTCGGTGCCCTTAAACATTCATCCCATAAAAACAACGGCTTAGCTTCTACACTACATACGCCAAATAACTACCTCTAATTACCAATTCTTTAATGCTCCAATCTGTTATATACTTCCTCTGTTTCAAAAAAATTGCAACACTTTGATTAGCATGTTTGCCAAGGCACAAGTTTGACCGTAAATCTAAGAATTTAATATTATGAAAATATACAATGAAATCAATCCACCTACATTTTACTTATAACATTTGCGTTAGTAAATTAGTAAAAACATAAGGTCAAAGTTAACGTATGAAAACTTATATTACACGCGCAAAGCCAATGTGTGTGCTTCCAAACTAGTACAAAATAAGTATAGCAGTGTAATCCAATGCATGCTTCTAGTACAGAAATAAGTATGGTGGTAACATGAATTGTATATCTAGTACAGAAAAAAGCATAGCAATGAACAACATGAATTGAGGATGAATTGTACTCTATAAAAAACGAAGAAACCTAACCTCGCAAGTAATTCTGGAACAATCCACAAAAGATTTGTTGAAATATTTAATGGCCTCTTGCGCTTGTTGTTCCGTCCTATACCCTATGAACCCCATACGCCTACTCTTCCTCTCCCTAACCATAAAATTTACAAAAAAATAAATACTTTCAATTATTACATAAAGAAAATTTGAAAAAAGCAGCATGCATTAAAAAAGAGAGAGAGAGAGAAAATTACTTGGTACGGAGAAGCAAGGCATCAGTGAGGTCGCCAATTTGGGAAAAGTGGGCTTTGAAACGATCCAATGTGAGGTAACTGGGCAAATTCTTCACGCATATTCGAGATTTCTCTGTTAACTGATCACCACCACCACCCATGGAATTGGGATTGGGATTGGGATTAGGGTTTGGATTGCGAGACCTAATTACGTTAAGCAGAAACAACATTGCATTACAACAACATATAATATCAACGAAATACTATTTCATCTACTCTGTTGTATTTTTAGAAGTTTTGAGAGATCAAAATTCAAATTCTGGTAACGGAAAAATAAATTCTTACCTCACAAGCTGCTTCATTGGAGGAGAGAAAAAGGTCAGAATTCGGGAACTGTTGAGAGTACGCTGCAATGGAGGAAGAGGAGAGTCACACAGAAAGCGCAGTGGGAGACTGAGGGTGCAGCCAGTGGCGTATCAAGGAATAAACAAAAATAAAATTCGTCCCAAAAATCAAATACTAGTTCCCTTTGTTTTTTTTTTCTTTAGGTTTTCCTTTTTAATAGATGGGCAAAATTGTCAAAAAAATTCTTTTTTCCCTCATTTTATGAGGTAGTATCTTATATTTTCAGTTTTGTTAAATAGTATCTTGAATTAAAATTTTGTTTTAAAAATGATACCTTGTTGCAACATTCCGGCCAAAATCACAATTTTTCGGCCATTGATTCAACTTTCCCTCAAAAAATTATGCGTGTGTAACAAACCTAACCAAAAATCACGCGCTTATGTTAATTTCTTATAAGAACAGCAGAACAACAACACTTAGACAGAAATTTTAGATCTACACTTATTTATTTTGGAGGGAAAGCAACTGGAAGTACTTTAAATTTGGTAAGATGATGAGCGCGTGTGAACACGTAATGATTTTCCTCTAAAATTGTGGCAATAGCCGGAATCAATGGCCGAAAATTGTAATTTTGGCCGGAATGTTGCAACAAGGTACCATTTTTAAAACAAGTTTTTATTTCAAGGTACTATTTGACAAAACTAAACATATAAGGTACTAGCTCACAAAGTGAGGCAAAAATAAGGTATTTTTTGACAACTTTACCTAATACGGAGTATATTCAAAATATTCTTTACATTTCTTTTTATATTATCACATAAATGCTTTAATATTCTATCAAAATTTGTGTCCAATAATTATTTTAACTAATTAAATCCATTGGATAATTTAATCTCTCACACTTTTCTATTTGGACATTAAATTTTTCTCATTTTCCCAATATCAGAATTTTGTTAAGAGCGAAAACATTATAAAAAAACGTATTTTTCTTGTTTAAATAGAAAAAAAGTAGAGAAATTTCAATGCACATTAATTAGTCGTTAATAAACGTGCAAAAGACCAAACGTAAAGAACAAAAAGAAACGGAGGAAGTACCTATAAAATTATCTGTCTTTTCATGAAATGCCGCTAAGGTTTAACAAAATGCATCAAATACACCTTCATGCTTCAAATCACATAATATACCCCTATTTTTCTGTATTGTTCACCAAATACCCCTACACTTAACGTCCGTTAGTCCCCCGTTAGCAGGAGTTTATGTTTATGCCCTTATGTGTTGTTTGGCACGATTCCTTTCCTTAAATCCCCATTCATCTACAAATTTTCTCTCTCCTCCCACCCAACCCACTCGAACTTTCTCTCTCCTCCCACTGAACCAACACCACTCCTCACCGCTGTCACCACCTTCGCCCCCGCTACCGTCGCCAACCTCGGCCCAAGGTTCGACTTCCATTTCCGGCGACGCTTCTTCCAAACTCCCCAAAGATCCCCTTCTCAACTTCAAGCCAGGCGGCGGCATTGGTGGCGGCAGTACTAATGGATGACGTGGAGGGATTGGGAAAGGCAATGTCTTCCGATAGAGTGGTGGAGCCGAGGAGGGCGCCATCCTTCAATTTTCTCCTTGTTTGTGTCAATTTTCTCAATTTTTAGCGTTTCATTATCACGATTTCATTTTTTTTTTTCAATTTAATCTCGTCGATTGAATTAACTAAATGCCGATTCAATTTAATCTCAATTTTTAGCGGGTCATGGTTTGTACAATTAACCCAAGACGAGGAGAAGATGAAGAAGTTTCTGCAATCGGAGGAGGTTAAGTCGATGGCCAGGTTTGCGAGTGAGGTGGGTGTTCGTGGGGATATGCTGCACGAGCTGAGGTTTAAGTGGGTGCGTGAGGCTCAGTGTGGAAGGATTTGTCTCTTATTCATATGATTTTCTCTATGCATTTTTCTGCATGAGTAGCTAGTAAGAACTAATCATGTTATTCCCTCTGATGTGAGTTGTGTGTTGATGAAAGTATGGCAACAAAGTTCTTTAGTAGTTTTTGTCTTACATTCTGATTTATAGGTGTTTAACATGACAAATCTGGTTAATGTACTAAAACAATCATACTCCGTAGTAACTAATTGTTAAATATGAAGCTTGGTGCTGAAAATGAAGTATTAATTTGAAGTTATATGTCCTTTCTGAAATCAGCAGTCCAAAGTACCCAAGTTTGGTGCGTGGGAGGGTGGAGAAAACTAAACAATTTTATTTGACAATGCACGAAAGAAGAAGAGTTATGGATGGACAGATATAAACCCGAATGACCCTGAAGACATGCTTGATATGTTTCCACAAAATGGAGGTCCACCTCAGGCTCATAAACCCAAATATGTTTCCACAAAATAGAGGTCCACCTCAGGCTCCATTGAAGCTGAATTTTGTTTTTTCTTTAAATTGAGCTTTGTGATGTAAACTCTGAACTTCCATGATGTCAACAAGTCTAGCTAAGCCATAATTGTTTGATCAAGTTTGTTGATTACGGTTTGATAGTGTGTATAGCTTTACCAATTTTAACTAATTCGTATAAGAGGGGTGATTAGTGGTTTGCTTACATAAAGATGAAAAACCCCACACCCTCATAGCTTCATTACTCCAGTCTTTCGATATTTATAAGCAGCAAGAACATAACGGCTATATTTTGATCCTTAGGTTTAATAAAACTAGCCATTAGAATCAAATTCTGCAATTTAAAAGCAGTTTGGGTATTTAGTGCAAATAAGTTTATAAATAGGTGTATATAGTGCAAAAAGTTTATAAGTAGGTGCATTTGGTGAATTATAAACATGACTTAACGGAAGGTCAAATCAGGGGTATTTGGTAAACAATACGGAAAAAATACGGGTATATTATGTGATTTGAAACAAACAGATGTATTTGGTGCATTTCGTTAAACCTAATGTGCATTTAATGAAAATACAATAATATAAATAAATAAATAAATTTATGTTATTTACCCGTGTAAGATAATGTTAATTTAGCTATGAACTTGTATTTTTAAGGTGCAATATGTATGCTCAATGTAGTTTGTACACCATGGTACACAAACGTCTAAATTGTAATGTTATTTGTGTTAATATATAAATCTGAATCAATAATCCACATCAGTGGTTCCTCTATACACCAGTGGCGAAACTGCACCTTTGCTGTGACCTTTCTCGCAGCCTACGGAGAGACGGAAGGAATCGGCGGGGGAATCGGCGGCGGAAACGGCGGGGGTTGCGGCCGGAAAATATGTTAGAAAACCCATCCGATCTCTCATCCAACCCTCTGTCTGCTCCAATCAAGCGATATGCACCTCCCAATCAGAGGTTTTTTATTTTATTTATTTGTTTTGAATTAAAATTAAAGTTATGGTATTATCGATTTAGCAATTTAACATCATTTTCTGATTATCTCGAAATGCATGCAGGAGTCGAGGTCTCAGCAGGCGCAAATCTGGAGGTAATCTTTTGCTACTTCTTCTTCTTCTTCTCAAGGGAAATTAAAGCTATGCAATTTCTTAATTTTATTGTTGTTTGCTTGCTTGCTTATATCTCTGTTAGTCTGCTCAAGTATGCCTTGGAAATTGGAATCCCTTTCATTTTTACAAAGAAAGATCCAACTTTTTATAGATTCATTCATTGTTGGATGTGCCTGAATACTTAAACATAAGTCTTCCTCCTGTTTTGTAAAGAAACCTAAAGTTTTAGACTTTTACGGCCCATTTGATAGCCTGTCAAATGGTGCCAAGGGTAATGTATTTGTATGTAAAATTGTAAAGAAAATCAATATCCATTCACACGGCAATGCTAGTTTGCTAACAATTATCTACTTTTTCTTCATAAAGTTTTATTACCATTTGAGGAGTGTTATCGGGTGGGAATGCACCAAGTTTGACATAAGGTTTCATTACCATGTACCATGAACATTATGCTGTTTTTCTTACCAAGTAACACATATTTGTTCCCATACCCACCATTTAATTACCGGCTACCGGGCTGTTAGTATTTGTCAACACAATTACGAAGGCTATGTTCTAGGAAACATTTCTTTAGGAGTCCGAGGGTAAGATGTCAAAGGAGTCTCTTGGGTTGCGCTCTATGGCAGATTAAACATCTACCATAATAAGTGGAAATTCCGTGGCATCTCCCTCGTAAAGTTGTAATAGTAAAAGGATGGTCAAATGAAAGATGCACTTCTTTACTAGTAGTTTTAGAGTTTGAAAGTAGGATGTCCTTTATAGGGTTCATACAGTTCATTGTGGTTTCAAGGCCTAGGAGGAACCAACATAGTTCTTTTTTTTTCCATAGTAAGATACTGCATAAGAATTTCTTATTCCGATAATCACTCGTATTCTTATTTTTATTTTCTACAATGTCCTAGCTACATTTGAGAAATATCCATAGGCCAAACATCTCATTAATTCTTTTTACATAAAACTACTAAGTGAAGTGAAGAGGAACCTGGGATGTATCAGAAATAGTCATACAAGAATATTCAACTGAAGCTACTTTACACATTTAAGAATCACATTATGGAGCTACCGTTGTCTATTGCCAAGGCCCTGTTCACCTGACGTTAAATTATTCTTGCTGAACAAAGTTCCAAAACTTAATTTTACTTAAATTCAATAGTTGGATGGTACCATACTAGTCGTACTACCATTGAACTTTAAATTATTCTTACTGATTAAAGCTTATTTTTACCGATTTGCTACTGTATTTGTTCATTGAAGTTATTTACTTTTTAAAACTTATTTTCACTGAACTTAAATTACATTTACCGAACTTAACTTATTTTTACTAAATATTTTTTTAAGGTGAAGAGAACAACACCTAAGTGGGTGGCAGTAGTACACTACCCTTTTATGAATTATGGATACTACTTTCCAGAAAAAATAAAGAATAAATCTCACAAATCATGCTATGAGATTTTTTCTTTGACCCTCCAACTCATGAAGCCTACATGTATATTATGTCAAGCTTCTGCTGTTTTTTTCTTTTTTTCGAAGATTTTTGTAGGCTTCAGGTTAAATGCAAATTTATCTCTTTTTATGCTGTCTTTTAATCCCCTAATGAATTTAGTTATAATGACCTATTATTTTCTAGTGTTCACTATTATTCCACCTAAGTTTCATATCTTGGAAGCCACTAAACTATTTAGCTTTACTTTTGGATTATTACTCCATACTGAACGAGTTGTTTTCATAAAAAACTTAATTCTTTGAAAATAAATTGAAGTGTAACGTGGCAAGGAAAGTAAAATCGTAATATCCATGGTAGTGCAATCTCATCCCAGACTTGTGTTTTTCTTCATAAATTTCCATTCTCACCCAATACACCCTCCAAGTGGCAGTAGATGGTAATGAAGTTTTTTGAAGAAAATGAAAAACTTGACGTGAATTGGCATTACCATGGCATTGACTTATGACTTTTCTGACCAATTTACAATACAAATTCATTTCCATTACCTTTATCTATTACCACCTACCAAATGGATCGTAATGTTACTTGGTACTTTAGGCACTAGACCAGAAGAGTCTCTGTCCCCTGGTTCAAGAATCCTATGATCTGGAAATAGTTTTCCCCTTTTCTTTGAGGTTTTACTTGATTTGGGTTGAGAGAATTAGATGTTTTGGATCCCTTATTATAACAAGGGGTAACTGGGTTACTGCTGCTGATGCAATAACATGGTGAAACCAAAGTAGATTTTGAGTAGGTGAAAACTTTCAAGATTTTCAAACAATTGAAAGAATTTTGAGTAGTGAAACTATAGGATATGCTCTCTGTTGAGAAGGGTGACTCTGTAATGATGGGAAATTAAATTGCATTATAAGAGAGTTTCCTTTTCTTTCAAGAATTCTTTTAACTTCATTAAGGATACTTTTGCCCCTTCTTGTTGATGATAGTTGGAAACGGAAGTTCTTTCTCGAGCTTTTTCTATTTTTCTCTTTGAAGAGAGAGGGGGGGGGGGGGGGGGGTAGCGGTTTCAGGAAAAGATCACGAGCCTAGAGTTTAACATGTTGTTATAGTCTTGTAGCTTTGTCAAGAGGAGGAAGATTTGTTGACCATCTCGTTCCTGTTTTTTCTTTGTTTGGTCTTTCTGACTTTTTTGTCTCTTTATCATTCTGTAGGATCAGTCACCAACCTTTTGCAGCCAAAGTTGTTATTGTGAAATGAGGATGGGGGGAGGGGGCAGGGAAGGAGGAAGGTTAGACTACTGAAACACGGAAGTTGGTTTTGTGAACAGTTTGGTTGCGCTTGTGAGTTTATGAGGGAAATCTCTCAGGGATTTCCCAATAAGGAAAATGGGACTAGGGACGAGGGGGTACTTGATAATTTTCTGCATGGCTTACTTAAAAATAAAGATGTATATGATGAAAATGTGAAAGTGTGAAAGTGTAAGAGGGGAGAGGGGATCGAGATAGATGAGGGAAAGGGTTACTCTCTCTTTCTTCCATACTGATATTCCCTCTTTCGCACATAGATCATTTGCTGTTATGTGTACAATTGTCCAACATGGCTATTTTGTGAAAAAAAGGTTCTTGATTTTGGTTCAAAATGATGTGTTGAAGTGTCCATATCCATGTCCGAGTGTTCGAGGATTCGACACGGGCACTTGAGGTAAGAAGAGTCCAAGTATCATACTGCATGGAAAGATTTTGAGTGTAAAGCCCATCAGGCCATCAGAAATTGACACAAATAATGAATCACCTTCTTTTAATTAGGGATTTTTAAGATGGGTGGATATTTTCTGTTTATAACTGTATGATGTATGTCACTTTGATCTTTCCTGGTACTTTCTGAGTTATTTACAGTATTGTAGAACATAATTTGACATTAGCTGTGTAAATTTCTATTTCTTGCTCTAGATCGATCTGAAAGAACAAGCAATCTCCACTTGGTTGACGGGGACAAGAACTTGGGCACTGGTTTGGGTATAGATCATTCTGATACAGGGAGCAGCAAATCTGTGTATGAGAGCTTCCGTCCACGATTGACAGCCCTAAATGGTTGTTGTAGAAGTGAAGCTTCTCAGCTTTTGCATGAACGTATGTAGTTTTACACGTTTTCATTAATTGATATTCTTATTCTATCCTATCCTATCTATATGGTCAATTGGGCCTAAATTATTATTTTGATTTCAAATGTACCTGCATTGTATGCCTTTTTTCTTTTTTAATTGATTGAACTTATTTATAGACCTATGAAAACCTTGAAGAGATGGCAAAAGAATGGATTAGAATTTGAACCTTAGCCACATTCCTATGTTTAATCACTCTCCAGTCCAGGACTGCGGACGGCTGTGCTACTGTTGTGCCATCTTGATTATGAAACCAAGTTGGAATGTGAGCCACAACAGGCAAGGAAGGCTTTAATTGAGACGTATGGAGCACAGGACACACTTGTGCATTTTCTGGCAGCATAAGCTTGTAAGCCATTTTCCCAACTTTCCCTACAACCTGAAATGGACCAAAATGCTTTGAAGCCAACTTTTTAGTTGTAGTTTTCTTCAAAGACCTCTCCTTGTAAGGATGCAATTATCAACAGAAAGCTTCTGTCAGACCTATGAAAATCAGTTTTGATTCTTCATTCTGTCCTGAGCTCTTTGCAAAAAGAACTTAAGAGTCTTTAACATCACCCCTCTTTTCTGCAAAGACCTATTCGTTATTTCCACTTTAAACCCACCAGGAAAACAAGGCAAGTGCATTGGTGGTGGTAACACTATCTGATGGGGTGTAGCCTGAATTGAAGTATGAAAGTTGGTGTTGTAACAACCATTCAACCAGAGGAATCTACATACTCTACTCCTTAGGACTTTCATTGCACATACACTTTAGTTTACAGAGAGGCATAAAGAGCAAACAACTTCATCATATAATTAGAGGCCGCTTGGCCAAGCTTCTACAACAATCTGTGAAGGTGAGAAGCAGAAACTTTGGAAGGCTTAAAATATCTTTTCTAAAGACCCAAGAAATTGGAGCTTCTCAAAAAGTTTCCCTTGGAGCTTTTATCCCATTAAATGAAACTTTACACTTGGGCAGTGAAACCCCCTTGTATATAGAAAAGTGACCTCTTATCTCATCGAGTTCACCAGACATTCACACTCCTTCTCCATATGTATGTTCCCATTTATTCAACCCCTTTCTCTCTCATCTCCTCCATGGCTACCGACTTCTTTCTCTCTCTATCTTTCTCTCATAACAGGAAGCACATCTCCACTCTTCACCATCAAAATCCTCCCCAGGTTTTCCCTTTGGCTTTAATCACTTTCACAAGATTATGTTAACACTTAACACCTTCATTTTCTCACCCAAAAAAAAAAAAACTCCATCTCTCTCCTCCGTCGTCCCTCATCCTACATTGAAGCATTGATATTTAACTTTCTTATAATTTTATCAACCAAAAAATTGCGAGTGGGATCAGCACAATTGACAAGTAGAGCGGGATCATGGAATTATTAGAGGAGGAGATAGAAAATGGGTGGTGTGGGGCTAGTTTTGGGCTACTCATTGGCAGTAGTATTGAGATAAATTGAGCAACCTCCGGTGACAATGGTGTAGGTGAGGGACGTAATCAGAGTTACCTGGTTCGTGGTTCGCTTTGGTACGGGGTACGAGTTCGGGTTCGCGGTTCGCGGGTAGCTGATTTTAGGTTCGCGGGTAGCGGTATGGATTTTTTTTTTTTTTTTAAATTCAAATTAACAAATAAAAAGCAACCACCATCTTCATTCTTCGGCAGTTCGGCTTTCCAGTTCTTCACCTCGACCTCATCCATGGCTATTATTTTCAGCAAGACGAAAGAACAACAATTGACGGTAGGAATCAACACATATGTACTTCTCAAACAAAAGCCCCAACATATTTTATCTTCTATCGCTTTCCCGGACTTTCAATCGTTAAAACTAGGGTTTTGGTTTGGTTCGTGAAAAATCGCGAATTGGATCGCCGGAGAACCACGAATTGGTACAGGCGAACCGGTTCGCGGTTCGCGGGGGTTAGGGGCGAACCAGGTAACACTGGACGTAATTATTGATTTATCACTTAAATTGCTGCCGGGTGTTGTGATGGATGGATGTGTTGTTGGCTGGGGGAGTTCAAGTTAAGGGGAAGATAAGGTAACAATTTCAAGTTACGATTTAGGGTGCTGTTGATTGTTTTGCATGCCTGTCGGTTGCTTGAAGTATTTGGTGCTCTCTCTATTGGAATTCTGATGAAGGCAAGAAGAAAGTAATTCAGAGCATGTGTTATTATTCTAGTGTTGTAATTACTTGTAATTTGTTAACTTTTTGAGTTTTTGTTGTCAATACTATTTTTTTTTTAAATAACAATCTTACTTTTTAACCTTTTAAGAATGAAAAATGAGCTATAAACTCTTAAAACATACAATTGGACGAAATTCACAAGGGACCATCCTTTTGTTGCGGCATGCTCTTCCAATTTACGGATTGGAAGGGGGCCTCAGGCCTTACTTAGTCCCGCTAATGTAGAGCTAAGTAGCCGCCTTTTGAATTGAATCTTAATAAGTAGTCTATCAGTGGTGCGAAGCGTTACACGTCACTGTAAAATGGTTTGTGTGGTTGGATTGGTGATCAAAGTATAGCAATGAAGTATAGTAGTTCTTAGGATTGATGTATTTCTTAGAAATACTACTTAAATTTAATGCCAAACAATTCTTTTCTCCAGAAACAGTTTATGTAGAACTACTCGTAGGAAACATAAATGTTTTCCAGCAGTTTGGCCAGACCCCAATCTAGATCACTAGCAAATACATTAAAGAACTTTATTACCAAAATAGGCAGTCAGAGTACAAATTCAGGAGCCTTGTCAACAAATTACTACAAAGTACAAACACAAACAAAGGAGTACCCAATAGAATAAAGCAAGCCACTAACTGCACCAGAGCCCCAAGTGCCCACCTTCTAGGAAGAGTAAATCAGGCTTCCATCACCTGCAGCGTAAACAATTGAAAGAACTATGTTTCCCTCCCTACTTTTTACTGCAATTCTCATCACTCTTTAGAAATCTGGTCAGAAGTCATGTGAGCTTGAGCGAAAGTTTTGGCCTTTCTTTGTTTCGTGGGTTCAGAATTCCTTCCGGAAGTTTCATGTGAATCCTAATTCCATAGGCAACCTAAACAAAAGCTATCACATAAAACACTGTTTAGAAATTTGGTCAGAACTCTTGTGAGCTTGAGCGAAAGTTCTGGCCTTTCTTTTGAATCTTCATAGACATCCTCAACAAAAGCTGTCATGTAAAGCTTGCTAGTAGGAGTACGCTTCTTAACCAAAACAACTATCATAAGAATCTGAGCAAGTTCAGTGCAAAACCCCAGGACATCTGACAATTTTGAACAAACTGAGAAATCTCCTCCACACTTCACCAGAAAACGAGCACGCAAAGAACAAATGATGTACACTTTCAGGATGCCCATTTTCATGACATCGTTGCTCTCTATATAGTAGATATGAACCCATTTCACCATAACTTTTCTTTTTACAAAGCTAAATCCCACATCAATCAGTTAGATTTTTCCTCTGAGAAAAAAAAATCGTATTAAGATCACATTTACAGAGAGGTATATAGAACACCATATCTTTTGGTTAATTTCAGGCACACAGTAGCAGACATCAGAGATGTTGATCCATATACAGACCTTCGTTTAATCATAAGAATAGTCTAGATCAACTAGGATTTTGCCTCGAGAGAAGAAAATCCTATTTAGATCCAAAAACTGCATCCATTATGAGAGACTTAATTCGGTCACTGGAAGTGCAAAATCTAAGGGTTGAATTCTTCCTTCTTATTGATGGTTTTAAGGAATATACTATGAAGTTTTTTTCAAAATTTTAATATGCCACCCCCTTTTGCTTTCAGATGTAACAATAATGGGACCGGAATTGCAATTCTAGTTCTAATATTTCTGAGTGTACTTGTATGCAGGTTGGAATGGAGCCGTACATTGTTATAGTGATCCTACAGTAGATCTGTCCGGTGAGTAACAATAATTCTTCTATTTCTTAATCTTTTTTGGATAAGAATCTTTTGAAAATAGATTTTTTTTTGGGTGTGAAACTCTCAATCGAAATTTTACCTTTTAGAGGTCAACTATAAATTCAGCTTTTTGGAAATATGCTTCAAAATTTAAATTCTCATTTTGTTTGTGGTTACCATTCACCAACGTTAAGATTTTGACTCAAGGAGTCTCGTTGTGTTAAGTCCCTTGGAAATTTTACATGATGTTTGTCGATGGGTCAGTCTAGCCAAAACCTGAGTGCTTAAATCATTCTTGATGAGTTCGTAAAGTGGTGATCCCAAACATATTCTTGAACGCTTTTTCATTCTCTATGTGCTGATGCGTACTTCCTCTATCGATAGCTTATTTGGTCAAAGTCTTGGGGGGGGGGGGGGTGCTCGGATCAAATCCTGTCTATATCAATCGCCTTTTGTGCCTCACTCAGTGGTTAAGAGTATGCTATCAGATAACTGAAAAGTGTCTCCCTGGTATGAAGCCTAACACTCACTTGCTATTTCCCCTTATCACATCCTTCATTTTGAAGTTAAAAGCTATGAGATGATTATACAACCACTATGCAGAAAGATATAGTCCTAAGTCTTACACTTTTGAAGCATTATCCACCTTAGAAACCAGTATACTTGATTTACTTCGAAGTCTTCTTTATTTTGAAGAACTCCTTGACTGCAGCATGAATATCGTAGTTAACAATATCCTAGCTTCTTTGAGAAACATTGCATTTTGCCCATCAATTCCAAGAGCTTTCTCATTATCAATTCCTGTCAAAGCTCTATAAAATCTAAGCTAATGTTTTCGTCGACCTAACTTTGCGGCCTGAGTCTGGCAAGCTATTTCCTTCTCCAATTATAGGAGTGCTAACCATAGGTAAGTTAGCAGCAGCAGCAGAACCCTAGTTTACTACCATAAAAGCTGCAAGACTTCTTTCTGAATGTCATTTTCATCCACCAGCTTATAAATTATAGCCGAGAGTCCATTTGTTCTTAATCTTCCGTTAATTGAGGCATAAATGGATTGGTCATTTGAGTCCTTCATAGTCAGCCAATGAACTGAACAATTCTGCTTCAAAGCGATTTCTACCACTTCCTAAGCTCATACACCTTGTATCTCATCCTCCTGAAAATCAGAATCACCAATATTTTGCAATTGTGATTGAATAGAATCCAATCCTGTTCCCACTTGATCAATTTTCTCAGCAGTTCTAGCAAAGTCTTTGGCTCTCTTCTAAAGTTTTCAATTTATCCCCACAAAGTTGCCGTTACAGTTCCTGGCTTACTAAAAGTGTTTCAGGCTTCATCCACAATGGCATCGATATTACTATGCACATACAAGAACTGAAAATTTTAAAAGGTCTCTCTCCACCCTTAGAAGCAGGTAAACAACTTATTAGGGCAGGGTGTGATCAGAAACAAAAGCATTTAGATAATCAGCAACAACATCACTATAAGAACTCATCCAGCTGGTATTGCCTAAACCCTATCAGTTTTACTCAGTAGGTTTACTCCTGCCATCTAAAGATGGCCATGGCCGGGTTGGGCATCAGGCCGAGCCCACGGGCCTAAACGGGTCGGACCCACTATGCGCCGTGCTGAAAAGTTCTAAACAGGGCCCAGGCCCACGGGCTGTTGTGCCAGACCGGATCAGGCCGTCGTGTCTAAGCCTAATTTTACTAAATTTTACGTGCTTGTCGTGCCCGGTCGAGTCGTGCCGTGCCGTGCTTTTTCCAAAAAAAAAAAGTACGGCCAAGCCCAGCCCATGACTTTGTGCTCTGGCCAGGCCTGGCCTTTTGTATGCCAGCCCGGCCCACAACCATCTTTACTGCCATCCCCTTTGTGCTGGGAATAAAAATGACACACACTCCTTTTCAAGCAATTCAAAGGAAGATTGAAAAATCCTTGACTTCATGACTAGTAATTTCAGAAGTTGACTAGGAATTTTGAAGGGAAAGTTCGGTTGGCTATAACTTTCATGTGATAATACTGATACATATGTTATTCTGCCAAAAAAAATTAGGAAACCCTTGGAAAATCATGATTTTTTTTTATTGCATGCAGAAAGACCAGTGATGTACACAGGAAGTGCTGCATCAGCTTGGGGAAACTTTAGACTCCCCCATCAGGTTAATGCTAAATATGGCATGTGCTTTTCTTGATTGATGAACTTTCAGTGTTTTGGCATAGTACTAATGGTAATTATTGTTCCTAATTTGGCAGCTAATGTCTGCCCCACAAATGGATTTCTTGGCAGAACTTCGACAGGCTATCAATAATAGTAATGCAAGCTCGATGAATTAAATGGCGATTGAGATGCTACCATCTACTTTTTAGTATCTGATGTTCTTGTTGTTTTACCCGACTTGATAGTTATTGTCTGATAAATGCTATAATATATATGTATATTGATGGTCTTATACAATTTTGCGTAGTGTTGCTGACGATACGTTATATAATCTTCTCGCTAAACCTAACAGTGTGATCGTTTAGCATTTTGGGATGTATTGATGGAAATTGAGGCGTGTAGGTTTAATTTGATTGCTGTTTTCTTTTTAACTATGCAAGATTGTATGTATATTTAACTTAACGGTTTTTTCATGAAATACCCTCGAGGTTTCATATAATGCACCAAATACACATGCGCGTTTCAAAATACATAATATACCCCTATTTAAACTTATTTGCACCAAATGCCCTGAACTTAACGGAAGTCTAACGCCGTTAGTAATTAACCTCTAATTAATCTAATTAACCCCTTAATTAATCTAATTAAACCTAATTAACTCTAAACTATCCTAAACTAATCCTAATAACTACCTAACTACAACAAACACCAATCCACCATTGTCGTCCTAATACCATAACCACCGTACCTCCAAACACCTTCGCTGGCCCTTGCGTCACGTCGGCATACTCCGGCTCCCTCGCTTGACATGTCAGAGCCGCCGACGCACCTCACCGTCCCCTATTCTTGCTCCCTATTCATGAACCCATGCCTCCACAACCCAACCCAATTCTGTTAACTCTCCACGAAGTCTCTCATTTTTCATCTCTCCACCTTTACCCCATCACCATTAACACTAAATTACGTGTGGGCTTCGTCGAAGTCGAACGCCGTTGCTGCTAGTAGTGGAGGGAGTTGTGAGCTTTACTACGACAATGGTGGAGGATCTGGGCTTCGATTAAAGGACATCCATGGTTAACTACCATGGAATTGGCTTGAACGAATGAGAGGGGAAGGGATACATTACAAGAAATCAGATAACAAATCAAACCCAATTCTAATATGAAACCACACAACACCAATTTACAAGAACAAACCAAAATAAAATTAGAACATCCCAAATTCAACCGCCTACAAAGTACCGCCGGGAACACAAATTTTGTTTTTCCATAATCCCATTATTTGTGCTTAATCATCGCAAATCATCACAAATCATCCCAAACACCAATTTTGTTTTTCCATAATCCCATTAATAGTATGGGGAAAGAGAAGAGAAGATGAAGGTTAGGGTTTGATCAATTAGGGGTTAGGGTTTCTGGGTCTTCAGATTGGGCGTTGAGGGTAGAAATGAGCGAGCCGATCCACCATGCTTGGGCCCACATGAAGTAGCGTAGGTTGGTTTGCCGGCGGGGTTTACGGGGGACTTTTGATTAAGGGTGGTGGCGGTTGTGGGTAGAAATGAGCGAGTCGAACCACCACCGTCGCTGCCTCTGCTGCGGTTCCCCAGGTAGGTGGAGATGGGCGTGGAAGTTCGGTAGTGGTGGTGGTGGGAGGTCGGTAGTGGTGCCGCCGGTTGGGGTAGTGGTGTCGGGTTGGGATGCTGGAGAATGGTGGTGTTGAATTGAGTGATGGTGGGAAGGAGGAGGAAGAGAAGCAAGGAGATGAAGTTAATTAGTTAATTGGGGGCTAATTAGTTAATTAGGAGTTAATTTTTTAATTAATTAGGTTTAATTAACAGATTTGGGGTTAATCACTAACGGCGTTAGACTTCCGTTAAGTTCAGGGGTATTTAGTGCAAATAAGTTTAAATAGGGGTATATTATGTATTTTGAAACACGCGGGTGTATTTGGTGCATTACGCGAAACCTCGAGGGTATTTCATGAAAAAACCGTTAACTTAACTACCATCTTTTAGACGTTGGAAAACATGTGAACCTCCCTTTTCACTGATTTTAATATGTTGCTCTTTAATATTGTGAGGTTTGATTCTTTTTGTTGTAATTATTGTCCTAGTCTTTGCATGTACTGTTAAATACTAAACTTTGAATTATGAAAAAAAAAAAAACGAAATACGGAAACTAGATTAGGACGAGTTAATCTCTGTCCTTAGGATAATATTAGCCCCCACTATATTGCTGATGGGATTCAAAGCTAATCTACCCCCAGGATTCCCTAATCAAGAATGGATTACAGCAAATTAAACCATTCTCATGTATTTTTTGGAGAAACTGACATTGTGAGAGATGTGAAGAACGTAATTAACCTTAACCTAATGCATTGGATTAAATAGGAAACCATATGGCAGTTACTGATAACCGCCCTTTGTTATTATCCTATTTAAAATAATTAATTAATTAATATCAAAATATTAATTAATAACCGCAAAAAGAATTAACGTTAATTATGTCATTAAATTACCGTGCTAAGTGCTAAGTCTTGATTAATAATATATAGCTCTATATTACCAACCCAATCCTAGCACACCAAGTTCAATGCTCCATTTGGCCCAACTCAACCCATCACATATTTAATATATGATGCACATGGGTCTATTTAAAGACATTCCAAACTTCACATTTCTTCAATGTGGGAGAATACTCCCACACTCACAAATAGAAGACTATTATCTAACATGTACTAATGCATGGAATAACTATAAATGTTAATCCTCCTAAATCAATATAATAATCAATACGGAGTAATGTTTATTGAGAAGCAATATCAAAATGTACATGAGTATCGTGTATGGACTTGTTCAAAATATAAAACCCGAAAAAACTACTAATTTGCAATAATATAGTAAAAGAAAATCATGGCCGCTTTAATGTGCGCATTTCCTGTTGAATAAAATTTTCGACTTTTTCATGAAATGCCCTGAAGTTACTATTTGGTAGGATTAATGACAAGTGGGTTATTAAGGACTCAGGTGAAACCGAGTACATGAGTCACCACAAGTCGGGTCAAATAACAAGTTGTGTTGGATATCGCCTTGTTTGTTTTTGGGTATGATTCTAATATTGCTCAGTTTTGTTTTCTAGTATGTCTTTGTTAAGAAGATTTTACAATGGAAGAGATATGTCTTTGCTTCAATTATTTCCTAAATAAGCGTCTTGATCTAATACATTAAACGAGCGTGCTACATGTTGTACTAAGGTCTATGCCGCGATTTTTGTACATCGGGTCATAGAAGAATCATATCATCTTCGAAAATGATTGAGTAACGTAAAATTTAAATGTACTTTGTAAACTACATATTTACAGCTCTGCAATTTCATCTAAGCTCGAATGGATGTACATTTAGAAAAATGTAAACCTCGGCAGGGTATAGAAACCTGAACAACCGCGTTGTTTTGTGAATTGCAGTATGTCAACATAATAAAAATACAATTAATTTATACATCAACAAAACTAAAGTATAATTGAAATATTGGGGCTAAATCAATTTTAGCTTCATCTTCAAAGCTTTTACAAGCTTTCGTAGCGAAATGCCTACCAAGTACCAACCTACAAATTGTCAAACTTTTTCATCAATAATAATTGAGCAAAATGGTTTGACATCAAAACTTTTGTCTAGGGCATCTCATACCATGCTCACGGGGCAACATAGGCAGTCAAAGAGGAAATTCTTTCTGAAGGACATCAATATTACGGGAATCACATGCTTCCAACATGTCGTTTCTTGAAGCACAACTGCAATTATACACAAATTTCATACATGAGCACTTAAATGTCAAGCAAGTGAATCAAACTGCTTTGAAATTGAGGATACCTCAAAGAAATCCTCAAATATTGCCATGCATTATCTGCTTTTGGGTTCATTGCAAGTGCACGAACATAGTAACGGATAGAGTCCTCGTACATGCCCTGCAAACAATTAACTTACTCATTAGCCTATAATTTTTGTTCACAGGCTCAAATACAATGTATATCCTAATACAATTAGATTGCATGAACCAAAAGGTCGGCTGATTAGACATGAAAAAGTGAATTTAGTAGAATGGGCTGCCCTCAAGGACTTATCAATGTCCATATACACAGGTGACAGGTCTCAACTAGCATGATTCTGTTAAAACCCAATTCCTAAACAAGTAAAGTTGTTAGGGGACGTTTTGTTCGCACGATGGTATGGGGTTGGAATCAGGAATGATATCTAGGTGGTATGGGTTTGGAACTTGATTCTTAATACCATGTGTTTGGTTCAGTTTAGGGATGAGTTTTTTTCTTTTATGATACCTGGAGTAAAGGTATGAGTCAAACCCACTTCCCACCTAAGTTTCTAAACCCCAAAGGTATGGGGTATGTGTTTGAATGACACGATACTTTGTATGACATGATACTTTATTATGCCAAAACATAATAAATATTCATATTACAACCAAATAGTTACTTCGAAATGGAGTATTACAGTTGTTCATGAAAATAACCAAATAGTTATGAAAAAACTAAAATAAAGTTCTCTAACATTTCCCAAGTTAATTTTAGGTCATTTAGATATATCCACTGATATAATAAATAAAAGGACCAAGGCTTAAAATCATGAACCTAAACTTCATACAATAAATTAAAAGATCCCAAAACTAATTGAAGTATTTTTGTAGTGATGTATTAGTCCTTGTATGATTCAAAATTATGGATTTTCATACAAGGAACTACCAAAAAAAATAAAAGTCAACAAATAAAAGGTAAATGACAATACAGTAAAAAAGAAACAAATATGCATGTAAGGAGAATCAACCCTTGACCTTGGGGGGTTTAGGTTATGATATGAGAGGGTTTGGAGGAAAAAGAGTTTTTTTAAGGCGAATTAAATGTTCGAAGTAAAATAGAAACAAATATGCATGTTCGAAGGTGAATTAAAAAGAGTTTGTCCTAATATTGTCTAAAACTACAACCCTTACCAACCTACATCATTTATGTCAATGTCTTTAATGGAAATTTTACACATTAAACAACTAGTGAAACTAACACTTAATTGTCAAACAAGGCCTTTTACCAACCAATAAGAATAAATCTTATTAGAAGCCCAACTGCCACTACATCCACCAGAGCGCCTGCTATTTTTATGAAACTTACAATCCCAAGAGATTTTTTAAAAAAAAAGAAACATCCCCCCCCCCCTCCTTGTCACGTGGATTCAATGTAGTTCCACTAGTGGTGGTCACTAATCCTACCAAAGAAACAACCGAAGAAATCATAAGTAGAGCAAAACCTGGTTGGCGTAGCTGATACCCATATTTGCCCATGCACGAACATAATTGGGCTTCAGATCTAGGGCCTGGTAAACAAACATTAAATTAGAAGTGTACAAACCAAAACAAAACACAAAAAACAAAACAAAACAAACGAAGTAAGAAAAGCAATTAATCTTAACAGAGAAGCAATTTCAGAACTGCCTTTCGTATGTTCATATTTTGATTTTGTTTGATGAAGACCTGAACTCAAAAACCCTCCCCATTACAGCTCCTTTAGTACTTTTTAGGGAGAGAGTACCATCGTAGACATTTCCACTCCTTCAGGTGCAGTTGATAATTTTGACTACCCAAAACAACTTTTAAAACCTATGAATTTTGATTTTAAAATGTCGGGACCAAGGAATAAACATGTTCACCGCTAAGGCTATGTTATCTTCACCTTATTCTCATTGCTTATTACTTGTCACTTTATCTTTGTTAAAATCAGACAAGACGACATAAGAAAATTTCAGACCAAAAACAAAAAAAGCCAGACCAGACCAGGAAAAGCACTAACGGAAAATACCAGACCATACCAAAAAAAGAAAAATCAGACCAGACCATGCGACAAACCTTGCCCCCGTTTTCGCCCCACTCCCTCTTCAAAAAAAAAAACTTGAAAGTAGGAGTACCACACTTTACATTCCATACAGAAAACAGTGTTTATTACATCGACAATGATAACAGAAGGGGATGGAACAAAATAACCCAAGTTATTACTCCCCCCGCCCCTTTTTACTTGCGCCGTAGCCTTCTGCACAAGACTTTACTTGCCCCGTAACCTTTTGCACAAGATTTTACTTGCCCCGTAGCCTTTTGCACAAGATTTTACTTGTCCCATTTTCCAATTTACTTCCCCATTTTCTATTTGTTAAATTTTTCCTCTCTACTTTTTCTCTGGAGTTGGGTCGGAACCCACTTTCTTCACTACTTTTTCATTCTTCTAAAATCATGTGTAAATGGCTATAGGGCAAGTAAAAAAGGGACGAAAGGAGTACATAGATAACCAAAAATATATTTCCTCCGTTCTTTATTACTTGCACCGTTTGAGTTTCTACGTTGTTCATACAATCTTCTTTCACAGCATTTTGTGAAATATACATAAGAAAAACATAGTCATGTGGGGCCTTGTTAGCTTCGTCTCTATAATATACTTTCAAAACATCAACTTTTATAATTTTTTCTAAAACACAATTTAAAGTACTAATGATCAAAGGTATGCATTGGTACGCGTGAAACACCAAATAGTGACATAGAGAATGGGGAAGTACATTTCAGATAAAGCAGCGGAGAGGGGGGGGGGGTGGGGATTGTATTTCCTGAATTTATTTATCAAAACAATAAGTATTCAGCAAACTGATTACAAGAGAGAAAATGGTAATTGACTGGTGGATTTCAAAGGATGCCTGAATAATTACTCAGACTCCAGAAGATAGCATAGGTATGAATGTCAAAAACGTTCCAATGATTGAGATCACATATAACAACTCATTCAGCAATCATACACACAGACAACTACGTACTTGATGTAACTTCTATGAGAAACCTAACTTTCCCAGTTGAACGGAAAATCTGACAACCATCACAGGCGCATAATATTTCAGAAATGGGGGGTGGGGGGGATAAATGGCAAGAATAAGCTACCTGCTGATAAGCTTCAATTGCTTCTGCACTCTGAACGCTATTAGCTTGTGTTGCACCAAGCTTGTTCCAAAGAGAGTAGTCATGTGGTTTTAGTTCTATCGCTGTCTTAAATGAATCAATGGCTTTGTCATATTCCCTAGATAAGTTATAAAGTACTCCCAATACAATATGGACATCAGCATCCTCGGGCGATATCTGAGCAGCCTCATTAAATATCCTTGCCACCTGTATGGCATGCGCTTCAAGATCACAAAGCGTGAACACAAACTACTAAATTTGCTATAAGTATGACAGGATTAATGACAACTTTCTGTGGGTGGAGAAACACACAGTAATCAAAAAAATCATCCAGAACTAATGACCTCCCCTCCCCCCACACTCTGTTTACCCTGCAGACAAGGGAAGAAGTTCAAAAAAAGAACACTAATAAGACAGAATTCCTAAGACAACCAAGTGCAGGCGTGCAATAACTATCGATAACAGTTTTGAACCACACATCCCCTTGGACCTTCCCAAAAGATGTCCATCACAAATGTATATGATAGAATCCTATCCATATCCCTCCCCCACCGAGATTAAAAAAATGGCGCTTTGTTTTTTTCTGGGGGGGGGGGGGGGGGGGAGGAGGATGAGAGGATTGAATTCTTTGGAACCCCTATCTGCAATGCGGCCATAATAAGCCAAGGGAACCTACACCTGAGAACAAGACAGTTCCTAGATATCCCCAATAACCAGACCTGGGATTTTTGGGATACCAACCCAAGATCTTCCGTAAATACACCAATGCTGGAGACTCCATAAACCCCTATGCTACTGACACTAGCAATTTTCAACATTTAATCAAAGAGTGATACATGGGTACATCAATATCCTTGTCATTTTACTTTAAAATCCCCATGAACTGCACAAGACTCGCACTGGAATTCTAATAATGGACTCAGTAAGCTGACAGACACATTGAGGTACGAGTATCAGACTGAAATCACTCTTACACTATTTAAGAATATAACCTCAAATCTTGGTGACGGGTCAAACAAGGAACAGCAGCTCATTTAACAATAAATATGAAATTTGCAGATGAGGTCACTTACATCAGCATAATAAAGAGAATCAGGCAGCTCTGCAGGTGAAAGTGTCCCGTATTTTGGGTGATTATGAAGCCATTTGTATAGATATTTCAGTGCAGCATTTTGCTCCAACTCTGAAGTTGCACAAACAACATTGACTCTTTAATATCTTATATAACTAAGAACAGAAAAAAAGTGAAACAAGATTTTCCTCTCGTAAAAAACAAAATTCACGAACTGACAAGCTTTTTTAACAAAATTTTGACTGTGTTAATCTACAAAGACTACCACAATAAAGTAACCATGAAGGGGTAGTCAATTTAAAGAAAGGGAAACACTTAATGTGAGAGTTTATACATAATAGGCATCTAAATATATAAAACCAACCATCAAACCTTAGCCCAACAAGCAGGTCCTGACATACAAACTCTACAAACAGAGGGTGAATGAAAGAAAGAGAGAGAACAAGAAGAAAAAGATCAGATTTACCATTTGTATGACTCACTCCGAGAGAGAGTAGCACTTCTAGGTTTGCCGGGTCAACTTCTTGAGCCCTCATCATCGACGCAATAGCCTACAACTCATAAAAGACAATGTTAAGAAACTTTAAATGGCTTTGTAGTTAGTTTCATTCTTGAGCGAAAACTTCCCTAATTGCACGTGCATCTTTTCTCACAAGAAAACATAATTTCAATGAAAGCATGAAGAGCTTTTCTGTAGTTTCAATAAATAATTTCATTCTGTAGTTTCCAGCGCAAGATATAATCTTTCGAAATCTCCAATAAAAGCAGGATCATAATCCAAATATGGCAGTCACTGCCACTCAAATTGGCACATTTGAATCTCAGAAAATAGAAGCAAAGGCAACATATTCTCATGGTTATTTTACATCTAGAAAATCCACTACAGTTTGTCATTAATCAATAAAGAGAAATCATCATTGCTTAGCCTTGTGTTTTGGCTCCCCGTATTTCGTAAACTGGGAAAGACAGACTAATTATCACAAATAACACTGGTATGTTTAAAATTCATTTTTCTTGTCAAAACCATTTTTCTCCCCTTTCTCAACCACAGTACCACCAAACCATCTCCCCTTTAAATTCAATCTTGGGGTTAGTTGAGTTCCAAGTTCTATCAGATAACAGTGAGAATATCCCATCAATGAATGAAGATGCACCAAAATGTAGAAGATGAACAACAATGTCATCAACCCAGCAAAAATCTCACCACAATAAAGAGATCCAAATATTCTCAGTCTTACCCTTACGGGTGAAAATGAAATCATCAGAAATTCAGAACTATTTTAATGAGCTAGCACTGACCTGTTGATCATCATCATTTTCTGCATGAGCTATTCCTAATAACCTCCAACCTTCAGCATTGTCAGGATTCTTCAAAACTTCAGCCTCTAAAGCAAGCACTGCTTCACTAAGAAGCCCCTTTCTAAACAGCTCCTGCCCTTCTTTTAGAGGATCAGGGTGACCAACATAGGGGTTCATGTCAGAAAATACATAGACACCCTTTGACGAATCTGAATTATGCTTTGCAGCAGATTGCTCATTAAGATACCTGCACTTCATACAAAATAATGGTCAATTAACTTACGTGTTATCCAAAATAAATTCATCAGCTCTCCTTAGTAGTTTCCAGTCAGCTACACTTACTCATCATAAGCACTCGCCCAGCCATCCATATTGTCCTCACCAACTGCACCTTCGGCTTGATGCTCAAATTCTCCCGCCCAATCTTGAACATTTAATTTGGAGAACTCATCAACCCACTTGTCCTCAGGCAACAACTCCGGACTTCTACCAGTGGTAAATTCATTAACCCATGCATCATTACCATGAGGGAGCTGAAAATAAATTTGTATTAGACAACAAAAACTAGAGAGGAACCAGAAACTCCAATCAGAAAACATAAACTTCCATCAGACATTGAGATTTCCATGTATTTGGGAAGGTCTGATCATAAGTTTCCAGCAAAAGTCTATAAAAGAAGTTGAACAAAGCATGTCCAAAAAATCCAAAGTTAAAAGTATATCAAGAATAAGTTCAAGCTTTACAGTAATAATTTTGTCAAATGGTAGATAAATAATACTCCCGTTCCATTTTGTTCAACTCCCCATTCCATTTTTGTCCGTCCTTTTTTGTTATACACACTTTGTTTTATTTTATTTTAGGCATATCCCTTTATCATCTTACCCTCTTATCCCACAATAATTAGACCTTTTCACACACTCTCTTTTACTTTATTCACTTTTTTCTTACGACAACCCAACTTGTTCACTTTTTTCTTACACCAACCCCCTTTGTTACAATCTTTCTCTTACTTTGTCCTACTTTATGTTACACCCACTTACTTTTTTCAAAAGTTTCTTAAACTACGTATCTACAGTAACTAGTAACTGAGAGAGTGCTTCGAAATAGAAAGAAAAAAATAGTACTTTTCAATGGAGACCATAAGACCTTTTCTTTCACACAATCATACATACTCTAGAAACCATAATTGGTTACATGTAATGAACAAGCTTTATTTGTTAAAATTAACTCAACTAAGTTGGAGACTTAGAGGCAGCTTGAGCTACAAGAAGAGGGGTCTTAGCTAGTCTATGAATGAAGGAGTCGAGGGGGGAAAACATGAAGAAATTGATGAGAAATTTATATACTATTTTATTTTGCTTATGTTCTGTTGCTGTCCAGCCACTCAAGAGCTGGGACTGTAGCCCCAATTCGATGATTTAATCACATTAAACTACAATCAACCATCATTCTTTACCAATTTCTTCTTGTTTTTCATTTTTATATTTTCTAATAATCCATTCTATAACATAACACTTAACAGAAATTGGAACATTGGCATGGAGAAGTATAATTCAAAACGCGAAGGGAGACGAGACTCGAGTCGGAACAAATTTATTGTTTGATTATTCACTTCACAAAATCTACATTTGATTTGAACATATTCTATAAAACTATGTAAGCCACAAATTCAATTGGAAAAATATGAAGATGTAAACAAAGTGGCAATAAATAACCCCTTCCTCTTAGTAGCCAAATATGTTACGATTTTGACCTCACTCTATCGCTGTCGGCGCCTAATATCTATGAGGGTTCACCCACCTCTGTTAGAACATCCTTACAATTGCGCCTCGAACATATATTATTGCTAATATTTTACATATTTTTATATATGGTCCCTAGATAGTTACGTTGCGAAAAATCTTTTTGCTTTAACACTTTTCTCTGATGACCTTTGGTGCACTATCCACCAATAACTCAAACCAAATTAAAAAGACTTGTAGCTCATAGTTTGATTAGACAGCATATTCTATTAGACTAGCTTCTCAGGCAGATTCATAGAAGGATTTCAATTACTACTAAGTGGTCTCTGTTATGCATCAATGACAAGGCCTCTGAACAAGCTAGTAAATTATGTCATCATCTCAGTGTGACAATGTTGTGTTGGTTTAATCTTACGACAGATATCTCCATTGACATTGCACCTAACAATCAATTGCTGCAGATGATTGGCTGGGTTGGCTTTTTACACCAATAATGTAAGTGTTGGCTTCTAGCGAACTCATTGGCTATGTGCAGCTTGATGAAGTCAATGCTCTTATGAAAAAACTTTTCTAAAACTACAAAATCAGGTGCAAGGAGAAAAGCAAAGGATAAATGCGCCTCCGAGCTCTTTTTTTGTGGGCATGTGAAACTCTTCAAGAAAATAGAAGATTGCTTGTTGTAGAGTGCCTTTCAGAGGAAAAGTCAGTTTTTACTTACTTTTCTGTCCTTAGGTTCTTTCTCTTTGGCACTTACTACTAACCTTGTTTTTTATTTGATGTACCCAATTCTATTTTATTTTATCAAACAAATTTTACCATCTTACCCCCTTAGCCCACCATATTTACACCTTCCACACCTTACTTTATCTACCATTTTCTTACACTCAATCAGTTTGTTACTCCATCGTTCTTACTTTATCCCCTTTTTCCTTACACCCATTCACCTCTCCGAGAATCAATAGTCTACAATAAGCAGGTACATCAAAAGAAGAAGAAAGGAGTATTTAAAATTTTAAAAGCTGCTGACTTGCCTCCTTAGAAAACTGGTCAGCCCAGGAAAGACCCCCATCATGACGTTCTTGGTATTCTGCTGCCCAGTCTCCTGAACTCTCCTTGACTTGATTGCCTTCAACAAAAAGTTCACCACGACTCATCTTTGATACAAACTGAAGGAATCTCGAATTCTACAAGTTGTAATGTGGAGATGGAATCAATCTCAGAACAGAAAACAACACGGAATGCCAAATCAATCATTAATAGACACATCATATAAATAAAAAAAAACGGTCACTTAAAGACACAATTTATAAGCTTAGTGCCATACCGTAACAATCTTGCATTCTTTGATTCATGGTTCATTAATGCAAGTCTGCAAATAACCCCCCACCCCACCCCACCCCACAGACACACACTGACACACAGAAAAAAAAATTGAGAAACAGTTTATTCACTGGAGGATTGTTTTCATTCTGAACCTATTCTATACACTCTCTCCCAAAACAAACAAAAAGGACTTCCCCGTCCCTTTTTAATCTTTACGCTTGGAATCATGCACGCGAGTTAACAACTCATTAATATGGATACAGATTCCTTCTTTTTTTATTTAAACAATGCAGATTTCGTTCTTTAATAATGCTTTCACTTTTATCCAAAATATGACATTGGGAAAGTGTGAGGATTTTAATTTCCCAGCGGAAATGTGTGAGATATTTAATGTCCCAATGAATTTGATAGACTAAAACAATCACTTGACACACTTTTTGACAAAAAATTAGGGACATTTATGTTACAACATAAAAGGAGATCTTCCAAACGTAAAGAATAAAATGGAACACCAAAAACGGAATACGTAAACAATTAAAAGGGACCAAGGGTATATATGCTACAGAAAAGACTCGAATATTGAATGAAGCAACCCAAGGAGAATTCACAAACCTGAAACTTAGGGTCATTGTTTTGGGCTAATGTGTGCGCTAGCATACGGGTTTGCTCCATTCCAGCTAATCTTGATATATGTTGACTTGACGGTTGATTCAGAGATGCAACCTGAGCTTGGTTCTATAGGATGGGAGAAAGATATTCGTTATTGACAAATTGAACAGATAATCATAGATCAAAACTCCATTTCATTGAGAAATAGTGAAAACTGTCATCAGATCATCATAACACTTGCTGGAAAAAGGGAAGGTAAAAAGAAGGAAAGAAATTTTAGTATCAAGTAGATGTGAAAAAGACAGGAAAAAAATCTGGTAACATTTGGGATGGAGAAACAGATATGGTAAATCAAGTGGAGCGCTAAAAGCCGCCCCATATTACTCAAAACCGCCCCACTATTTTCCCTTATTTTCCATTAGTACCCTTACTTAATCTTACTTTCCAATTCTCTCACACCACCCCACCACCTCCGGCCACCATCGCCAGCCACTACCTCCGGCCACCACCATCACGTCGTAGGCGACAAAATGGCCGAGTCTTCACAAGAGTTTTTTTTTTGTCCGAATATTTTTTAGAAACTTATGCAGTTTTAGCTTGTACCATGGTACAGGCTTATGAATTTTAAGCTTGTACCATGGTACAGACTTATGAGTTATTAGCTTCGACCATGGTATTGACTTATGAAATTTAAGCTTGTACCATGGAAGGAGCTTAAAATTCATAAGCCCGTACCATGGAAGGAGCTAAAAATTCATAAGTCTCTATTTTTTTTCCGATTACATTAAATCAAATGCAACAACAAATCAAAATCTTAAATAATATAGACTTATGAATATTTAGCTTGTACCATGGTACAGGCTTATGAATTTTTAGCTCCTTCCATGGTACAAGCTTAAACTACATAAGTCAATACCATGGTCGAAGATAAAAACTCATAAGTCTGTACCATGGTACAAGCTTAAAATTCATAAGCATGTACCATGGTACAAGCTAAAAATGCATAAGTTTCTAAAAAAAATTTCGGACAAAAAAAAAACTCTTGTGAAAACTCGGCCATTTTGTCGCCTACGACATGATGGTAGTGGCCGACGATGGAGGCCGGAGGTGGTGGCCAGCGGTGGTGGTTAGATTTGAGGCGGGTATATGGGTAAATGTTGAATGAGGGGAGTAAATAAAGAAGGGTATATGGGTAAATGAATGAGGCGGTTTTGAGTAATATGGGGCGGTAAATAGTAAGCCCCTAAATCAATACAACAACTTCAAGGCTACACATAGCTAACTTTCCATCCAATAATCTGAAAAATCCTATACGAGCTACTAGTCATAGAAGCAAGGGAAGCAGCAGAGTTTAAGGCTACACTTCTTACATGCTCAAACTCTGAGGCCCAACCATTAGGACCGTGTTCCTGCTCAAATAAATTAGCCCAACCATTCGGGTTGAAAGGTTCCGACTTGAGCTGCCTAAACTCAGTAACCCATCCATCAGCAACAGGAGCATTAATTCCTTGTGACTCATTCCAGTACCCTTCCAGCTCCCTGGCCCTGCCAGGCAAAGGCCCCTTTATTTGATTATCATTGTCAATATCCAGAGAACATAGTAATGCATCCACCTGAGGAAAAAAGAAAAAAAAAACATTGTTCAGAATGGCCCAACATTCCAAATGTAGAGTAATTTTTGCATTCAAGTCAAACAACAGAACTCTGTCTCAAGCGAATCAAAATGACCCTTGTGAACTAACAAAAATCTTAGTCCAAATTCTCTCTGCATATGGACATTTTTTCAGTCAAGGAAGACAGCTATTAGTTACGTTTTACAAGCGATGGGTGTGAGTGGGACTCTAAATATCAATTCAAGTGCCTGTGTTAGATACTTGAATTACAACAGACGATGAACATAACAAAATTTTCAAATAAAAAGGCAAGCCTAGCACCTGAATCCAGCATCAGTGGTCAATTTTAGCTAATGTGTGCCTGTGTGGGAAACACTAGCTATCTAACTCTGCCCAGGGATGTAAACGAGCCGAACCGAGTATTACCATGTCCGTGTTCAAGTTTATTTAACTTTAGGCGAACTCGACCCCGAGCTTTCAACCAAGCTCAAAATTTTGATCAAACTCGGTCCGTTAAGGAGATTTTATGTAATTATGTTCATGAACGACTTGTTTATTAATAGAGATAAGTTCATAAGCGAGCCTTTTCCATAAAATACCTTTTTTCTTAAACTACTTTTGGGCTTTTAACATTTGAAAATCAACTATAAATGTCAAACATGTGATTTTTATCTATAATAAAAGTTTGGTGATACGGTAAATTGGTGATAATATACTCCATATGTCCCAGAATACTTATTACACTTTCCTTTTTCATGTGTCCCGCAATAGTTGTTACACTTCCATATTATAAAGACTCCACCAACATTCTAATGTCTTTCTTCTTACAACCAAAAGTTTGGTCCCTACACCCTCTCTCATTCAATTAAAAAAATAACTCACTAACTCCTATCACATCTACTTTTTCAATAAAAGAACCATTAATAACCAAACAATCACTTATCACCTAAAATTTCATGCAAACGTGAGTGTAACAAGCATTACGGGACACGGGGAGTAATAACTAGATTTTTATTCATGAACATAACAAAAAAAGTTGCTCATAAACTTAAATGAACGATATGTATGTTCATGTTCAAGCTTATTTATTAAACTAGCATTAAAGTTTGTTAAATAAATGATCGAGTGACATTGTTTCTTCGGCCCCCCTCTCCCTTGCTATTAAGGGTGGGTACCTTGTCAAAAAATCGAAACCAGAACTGTTGCAACAGGTTCTAACAAAAAAATTGTTGCCAAAAAATACACTTCGTAACTTATAATTTGGGTTTTGTTGCTTTATATTTTGGGCTTAAATTGTTGTTCTATATTAAAAATGAGCAGGAATTGCTTTATGATTTGGGTTTATAATTTTATACATTTTTATCCGGATACTCGATATTGGAGTCGGTATTCCCACGCACCCAACCGGTTCCACGATTCCAAAAATGGAGAACCGAAACTGGTTGTAATAGGTTCTTATGTTTTTTTACCCGGAAACGGAACCTCTGGAGCAGCAGCGGTTCTGGAACAACAAATTTGTGGTTCCGGTTCCGATATAGGGTATCCTGAATTTTTGCTCACCCTACTTGCTAATTTGCTATTGCATCTTTGGACAAACATCAGTTCAGCTACAAAAATTGAAAACTTTTATTAATGTTACTAAGTGTCTAAGTGATAGGAGACCAGTTTCCTAATAGAAAATAATAGGAAAGAGGTACACATTAAAACTATAATTTCTGAAACCCGTGAACAGAAAACAGTATATAAACAGAAAACAGTATATAATTAATTAATTAATTAATAGGCGATGACAAACCTGTGCATTAACGAAGTCCTCACCCTTGTCTGAAAAAATATGTCGAGCCATGATGCTGCTGCGGTTACGGATACATTGTTTTTCACCTTTTGTCAACCCCAACATAGGTAGTGCAGTGGGCCGAAAAGGTGCACCGAAACGGCTACTATCAACAAAGGAATGCAGAAATCCCGACAGTATTTTTTGTGGTGGTCCTGCATAGTTCAGTAATCAGCTAACTAGCATATATGTAAACGCCTACATACAACCAACTATATATGCTCCAAACATCAATGTCAAGTGAAAACAAATGCAACCACGTGATTGGAAACCTTTCACAGTCTCTCACTTTCTCGCACTGCTCAATTGTGCAGAAACCCAAGAACTCAATCATCTGGGTATGACTCAATCTTAAGGTTATCAAAGTGTCTTTAATTAGAGCATATTAATCCAGAGGGACTCGCAAATTGCTTCTCCAGCATGTTACGATTTTAAAGAGATTCCTTTTGAGACTAAAAGGTCATCCTAAAGCATTATCCTCTGCAAGGCACTGTCAAAAAGAATGATAAGAATCCAAAATTTGCATCATTTCTATTTTGAAATGTTGCCTTAACTATTAGGTGGTGTACATGGCAGAAAAAGGGATCACATAAACATTTTTAGGGGAAACCCTTCTTTCTCTCAATATCTAAATTCATTTTTTGAGAAATTTGTATAACTGGAGTTAAAAACCGCGGCCCTTGGTCCTTCCTTAATGTTTGCGTTAGTCTAAATAACTAGTAGCCTACATAACTAGCAGTATATGTGATCCTTCCTAGGGCTAACATAACTCAAATTCAAAAGAGATGAGAATAAATAGCAAAGAGCGAGAATTCAAAGGCATGGCTCCTCAAAACAAGCTAATCACTAGCTGCGTAGAAACATTGTCTCTTAAGCACATCCTCAGTGTGTATCTTCTCTACCATCAAGCACAAAGTGACACTTTATAATGGAGTATCCTTTTCAAATGTAGGAGGGAAAT
The DNA here is from genome assembly GCF_020520425.1 of Spinacia oleracea. Classification (NCBI taxonomy): domain Eukaryota; kingdom Viridiplantae; phylum Streptophyta; class Magnoliopsida; order Caryophyllales; family Amaranthaceae; genus Spinacia; species Spinacia oleracea. The sequence goes on from NC_079488.1 coordinate 108,898,509, forward strand.
TGAGACAATGATTACTTTCGCAAAATTGCAAAGTGCTTAACCTTGAAGGTGCACTGCAACCAACAAACTTTTTGACCCGGGACCCGGGGAGTAACAAGGAAGAACACAGCCTGACTCTGTTGCACGCTACCTGAGAATGCTGGGGATGCTCAAGAAACCAAGACCCTCTTCCACGCTACCTCTCTCTGTTTGATCTGTTTTCACCTCTAACTTTGTCCTACTTTTCACCTCCTCACACCTGAAACAAGCTTCTTAACCTTCTTATAATCAACCCATCGAGCATACCGACTGAGGCAAGTGACCTCAAAGAGAAACCTTTTCGGCTTCACCCTAAAACTCAAACATGTTACACACCAATGAAAGTTACTCTAATTCGAGGCCTAGTTCCCACATCAGGATATTAAAATACCTTTATGCCTTTAGCTAATAAGGAAGATACTTAAGGTTCCAGAGAAGCCTGAAACAATATGGCAGCAAATGCAAGAAATACTACTAATAACTTATAGGGAAACTCGAAAGGCTTTAGTAGGGGAAATAAATACACGGTAGACTTGGTTACTTGATAAAGATATTAAAGCAAAGGTGTATCACATTGGCAAACACCAGGGAATAAAACAGCTGAAGTGGCAAATGATCAAATTAGAGTCCCTCCAATCTCAAGAGCAGTGTCATATAAATAATATGCATACGGTAACAGAAAACAAAGATAAAACCTACTTCCAATCAACATGGAGAAAATTTTAGTTTAAATGAGCTTCCTTCAAGAGCACAGACCCATTTAAACAACCAAATATAACAATGATAGAAAAACAAAAATAGTTAAGCATCATAATAATTAATTACCATCCCAAGATTGTGGGGTTGGAGTAGCAAACCCTTCATTATAAACGTGTTGTCGTTCAGAAAAATTTGATTCTCTCCCAGGCTGTATCTCGTCCCAAGCTTCTGTAAATCCACCATGACTAGCAGAACGGTAGTTTTGAAGAAACCCCACGTCCTAACAAAAGATTAAGTAATCCATCAATCCCTAATATTATAGCATTATACATCACAATAATACACAATCAACAATTACAAAGCCAAAAAGTAAAAACCTGGCCAACTGAGTGCTGCTGGTTGAGTTGATACTCTGACTCTAAACCGGGAAGAGACGTAAACTGCCCATCAGAATTCGGGTAAAATTGATTGCTGGAACCCGAGGAGGTTGCTGTTGGGATCTCCTTCAACCTTTCCTGTTAAACATATACAAAGCAATATATTTACATCTCATAACTTGATAAGAAAGACATCAGAAACAGCCACATAATGCCTTCAACAGTAGCAGGGAAGCAGCATATGACATGCATGATGATGATCCTCTCCATTGATGGTCCATTTTCTTATATCAACAGTTTTGAATTCATGAAAAGGGGTCTTTACTAATACTTAACTGAATAAATTCCGAAATCCTAATCCCTTATCTGGGTTTATTTATACAGAACTCTCTAGTCAATCAAATGCTGTAACATGAAATAAAAACCAATAATTTATGCAGAAGTACGGAATAGAATGGATTGAACAGATATACAATAATGCAAGTAGAATTAATCTGGATACAGAAATCCCAAATAAAAATTCCCGCATATAGCTGAATTGAATCCCAATAACAATTTCATCAATTTAATCAATTTAAGCAATTTAATCAATAGCTGAATTAATATATAGAATTATGATGAACCTGTGTTTTTGAGGATGAGCCGATAAGGGCGTTGGCGAGAGAACCGAGAGGATTAGAAGAGGAAGAGGTGTCACAAGAAGCAGCTCCTGTAACCAAATCCCGCATCGCCATGGCTTCACCGGAATTTGCGAAAGATTTTCTCTTCAATTCTAGTTCTACTCCCTTCTTCTCATGTCTTTTTAACACTCGAACACGGTGTTTGGTACCAACTTGTTTTCTATTCCTTCCTCTTCCTCTTCCTCTTCCTCTTCCTCCTCCCTATTTGAGTGTCAATCTTATGATCTCTTATCCCTTGCAAAAATTTGCGTAAATTTAAGAAAAAAAATAGTAAATTGTAGTTGACTGAACAATGAAAAGCACGTTTTCTAAAATAAAAAAAACTTTTTTTAAAATCTAAAGGGTGCACTATTTAGATGGATATCAAACTACTGGAGAGTTGACTTATATAATAGAGATGAATAGATGGTTGGGTAAAAAGTTATAATAGTTTTATTGGAGGATTGAAGTAGTGTGCCTCTGGTTAGACTTGTTCGGGCAGTAGATCGGATCGGCCGGTGGTCGCCTAGCTTGGAGGATAATTAGTTTATTTTGGTTGTGTTTGGTTTTTAGAGGATTCAACAAAAATTAGAGGATTTGGTCAATTTAGAGGTTTAACCAATTCAATCCTCTAATATAGGTGTTTGGAAGTTAGAGGATTGGAATGAATCCTCTAATTCCAAAAAGTTAATCCATGTAGCTTTTTCAATTAGAGGATTGTGTTGGATAAGTTGAAAAGACAATTCAGTCCTCAAGGTGAAAAATGGTTGATATATTTTTTCTTTTCTTTATTCACTTTAGTACTTAACTTTACTACTTTGCTTACCTTGTATTTTAGATTTTACTTAACTAGACATTTTTCTTAAATAGATGATGTAAAATATAATTAAATATAAAAATAAAAATTGAGTTTCTTTTATAGTATGAGTTTATGTAAAAAAGTATTTCTTAGTCAATCATATTCTGCAAATTAGACATTTAATCATTTATTTTCGTAAAAGTTGTTAATGAGATTAACAAACGCAGCAAACGCCAATCATTGACCCATGGCAAGCAACGAGAGATCTCTTGGGCAAAAATATTACTACTTCAAACAACAAAAGACCAAGAAATATTAGAAAAAGAACTCAACAAAAACCAAGAATATTAGAAAAAGAATTGGAAAAATGATATTTAGGCATCTAAAACAAGGTGGAAATGGCTCTGCCCTTCCTCATGCTCTCAAATTGCATTGATCTCATTCACACAGTCACTCTTCACAACTACATTGTTATAGCCATGCTCCATCGGCCAATTGTAGCCCCAAGAACACGAGCTTTGCTTCAGCCACTTTTGCTTCCCACAGGTCTCTACAATTACATTTCAATTTAATAGGAATGTTGTTTAATTACTTTTCATATTATACATTTATTCCAAAAAAAAAATCTAACCATGGATATTCATATATTTAGCAATTACTTATTCTCTATCATTAAATAAGTCAATGTCCTTATTGGTAATTTTACACAATCAAACAACTACTATTATATATCAGCTATTTAGTACCAAACACTTTTACAAAATCAGCTAATACAATCAGCTATTCAAACAAGCTAATACCAACAGCTAGTCAAAACTGCTAATACAATCCGCTACCGCTAACAGCTAACCGCTAGTTGCCAAACAGGGCCTTTACTTTTTTTAGTTCGTTTGCTTTTCTTCCTTCTAGTTGGGGTAGAGCCTCAAGCAAAACATAAACCTTTTAGCTTTTAGAGGCACCATCTTTCTTAAGAAAAAACGTGACTTTCATAGACAAAAAAAGAAAAGTAACAATAGTTGCATAATAGGATTAAAAAAAAAAAAAGTAAGCAACATGTTATGTATTGATAGGCGAGAACAGACTCTATTGCCTATATAGTCGGGTATCAGTAGGGATTGATATACATACCAACTAGTGTTTGAATATGTTTAGTGGTCAAGCCTCTTACTGCAACGTTATCCGTTATTAGGGTTATATGTTTTGAGCCTATTTTCAAGGATTCGCATATGTCTAGAGAGTACTATATAAACTTTTTAGGTTATAACCTAATTGTTATGTAATATGTACTCCTCAAGATCAATAAAACTTTCATCTCCTCTTCTTGTGGACGTAGCTAACACATCGTTAGTGAATCACGCTAAATCTCTGTGTTCTTTATTTACGTTATTTATAATCTTTCTTGTTTCTGTTATAACATCCAGCTATAGGACTTGTAAGAAAATTTGGAAATGAAAGAAGTCTACCGGAAGCCTTTGGTACTTATATGTGCACCACACATTTCAATTGAAAAGGAAATAAACAAACGTGTAAATCTTGTGTATTCTATTTGCTATCTGTACAAATTTACAAGTGAAGGATGTGATACAGAGATTACAAACTCTATATAAAAAATGGAAAGAATAAAATGAATAAACCTCGTGCTATTGTGCACCAAGGATTCACACTTGAAGCTAGACTATAAATGTCATCTGTCTGTACTGGTTCTGTTAAGGATTGATCAAAATGGAGTCTTCAATTAAGCAGAAGGATGTCTGTTTGAAGTAGTATTGCACATGCACTCCGGCGCAGGATACTTGGTAACATCTTTTCCTGGTTTGCTTTTCCTGAATTCTGGTTGCCCTAAAGAGTCTTGGTGAAGTTCCTTGATGATTTTGTTGAACTCACTTTCAGGCAGAGACGAATTCAGAAAGTACGGTAACATGTGTCTCTTATTCGGGGTTATGTGCTTTCTGTGTCCTGCATAAGCCCTTTGCCCCTGTAAAAACCAGCAACTAGATTTAGTGCCAAAATTATTACTGCATCTCAAGCTACAAATTGCTGTGTATTTGAGTTGATTCCTTATATTCCGTAAGTGTATTCTCCGTATAACTTTATACTAAAACAAACACCAGCAATGACACAAGTAACACATGTTACCTCTTGTGCAAAATTTTCCCGCCAAAAACATTTTTCCTAAAGAAATCTCTACGTTTTTATTTTGTTTTCTATCATTTTATATAAGTGTTTTATGCATGTAAACACAATATTGGTTTAAAGATTATGCAAATAATAGATACATGCAATAATAATTTGTTAAAAATGAACTTTGGATATTTTAGTCAAATAGGTATACATATTTAATAACGGGAAATATATTTACTCAATATTATCATGCAGGTAAGACATGTAATCCGTATGTAATAGGACGAAAATTGCATATTACTACGTATATGATTAAATTAGTATGTTCAAGATTTATTAATTACATAGTATGTAATAACTTTAGGGGGAGAACTGTTCCAGTTAATTATTTTTAAAAAAACTGATAATAATCCTTTTAAAGTATTTGTCTGCACGGGACGTAATCTAGTATATAAAAAAGTCAAATATGATAAAAGTACCTGGATAGCATGTCCCATGTTTCCCCCATGAGATGCCATGAATACATCACTCTTCTCACAGACTATATAGTCAATGGCCGCCATGAAAGAAGCTTTGTTTGCAAATGGCTCTAGCTCACCAGGCAACGCAAGATCTTCTTTGTTGTAAAAGTAAGGGAACTCGGTAGTGAGAGGAATCAAGGCATATTTCCCGCCAAGTGGGTGTCCTCCTGCCCAGTATATTCTAGCACTCTTTGGTGCACCAAAAGCTTTGAGCAACCTACAGGAGAATAATGGTGATTAATAAGTAAAACAGACGAAACATTTAGGCTCCGTTTGGTTTGGTGTAAAATATGTCTAGTGCAAAATGATTTTCCATGGAAAACATTTTCCAAGGGAAAACACAATTCCAAACTAGTTTTCTTTTGTTTGGTTCCTTAAAAGAAAATGTGATAAGACGGTGAAGAATGAGGGGAAGAAGAGAGAGGGAGGTAAGGAGGAAAGGTGGAAAAATGGTTTCCCTCCCTTACAAACGGAAAAGGTTTTTCCACATTTGAGGGAGTTATGGGAAATTATTTTCCATCCCTTGCCAAACCAAACAATGTAAAATGATTGAAAGGGAAAAATCGTTTTCCATGAAAACGTTCTACACCCTACCAAATAGAGCCTTATGCTAAAATGGATTAAAGTACATAGTAATGTCGTAAACCATTACCGAGCAACTTCGAGGGCATTCAAGGGGCAAAGACCAGCAAGTTTTCTTTCATGGGAAGTCATGTTAGACTTGCCAGTAAGAAGCTTAGGGCGCCGCCTCCTTTCATTGTTTATGATATCATCATACTCTGGGCTTAAGCCGGGTGAACATCCAGTTCTTATCCACACATCTTTCTCCATGCGCAGATGTAGAGCTACGTAAGGGCCTCTGCTGCTCATCCTCTCCGCGATTTTATTACCAAAACGTTGAATGTGGGGAGCAAACTTGAGTGCCTGAAATGCAACCTGATAAAAGGAAGTAAAAAATTGTAAGAAACAAAATCATTACCAAGTAAATAATATAGTAATAGATGATCATTGTTAGACACATATGATACCTTGCAACGGAGCTTCTGAAGATCAGATGGGAGATCCTTAGAGAGCCTGGAATCTAGACCACGTAACAGCAAAACACCATACTTTCTCAGCTGCAAGGAAAGCAAACATGTACTGTGATTAGTGTGACTCATCTAATGCAAATAAGTAATTTTCAAAACTTAGATGTATGTCAGCAAAAGATTAATTGTTGCTACTAGCCTACTAGTATTATTGATAAAGAAATATTTTAGCTTATCCATAAACAAAATACATAGAAAATCTAACAAGCCAAATTGAATCTGTGTAGGAAGTCGATCCTCTTAATGTTGCAATAATTTAGATGTTGCCTCTGCTTACTTCTTAATTAAGGTCCAGGTCGTAATATTAACTAGTCAAAACGTAAACCCACTACAGAAACACAATATGAACTAAGTTCAGAAAAATGATGCTAGCAGGCGAGTCTAAGAATGGTAAACTGAACAATTTTAGGTGAAATACAGAACTGTTTCTTATATTCTTATTTTACTTGATTTGGGAGAACGAATTTAAAGCAAGAATAAGACGGTTTCATAACAACAAAAAAAGACACTAAAGCATGCATTTAAACCCTCTTTCTCGGATTTACTGTTCGATATACTGCAAGAGACCAGAATACAGAACAGAGGTGAAACCAATCTGATGACAGAAGACAGATATGAAAGGTCGCAGGACAGATACAAGAATTTTATTTTCTTCGCAAGTCTTATCTTCGTACCTTCATTCCCTTATACCGTTGAAAATAACATCAAATGAAAGTTGCAATTCTGTATATTATTCCTACAACTTGCTCCTGGGATTTGAGGAAGATCCTAAGCCGTAGAGAGTATATTCAGCAAGTTGGTGGTTGGAATGAGGTGGCTAATGATGGGAAATTCTCCATAGATAGAATGTACAGAAAAATGGAGGGTGATTTTGAGAAAGTTTCATGGAGAAGAATGATTGCAGCTAGAGCATATTTATAACTTAGCTAGCTGCTCAGAATAGGCTCCATACTGCTGACAGGTTAAAAAAATGGGTGATTCGGTGTTCTGTAACTGTGTGTTATGCAACAGCAAGCTGGAAACTATGGAACATCTATTCTTTTAGTGTATTACTTCAACAATAAGTCGGCATTAACAAACAAAGTCAAGTCAACATACAGTTAGTAGATTGTAATCTAGTGTAATAAGCCATATTGTATTTATTGGTCAGGGTGATATAACTACCACCTCAAACAACATACCATATGCTAGCTGAGGTTACAGTGTTACACTAGCTAAAACAACACTGCACAACAGAGGATTATTTCTCGTGTAATTACCTACTCAGTGTTTGTTACAACAAGGATTACATATCAGCTAATTAATAAATAGCTAGTCACTTTTCCTATTGGTCCTAACAGAGTAACATGTCATAAGTTGTAATCTAGCAGTAGTATAAATAAGGTATTTTTTTCCTAATAATTGCTTATTCATTCGGTTACAACTTCTCTCAGTATTAGCTTTAAGCCCTGAGTCTTAAGGATTTGGCAATGAAGGTATAAACATCTCTTCCTTATGTTAATGGTTCCGCAAGTGATTACATTATTGGAACTATATAAAGTATCCCAAGTCGCCTTATATTCTCTGTAAAAAGCTTTTCTTACCAAATTAATACGATGTACTCCCTCCGTCTCTTTTTGTTCTTTACGTTTGGTATTTTTCACGCGTTTTAACGACTAATTAATTTGCATCGAGATTCCTCAATTTTTTTATTTAAACAAGATAAATTACATTTATTTATAGTGTTTTTACTTTTACCAAAATTCTAATATTGGGAAACAAGAAAATTTTAATGTCCCAATGGAAAAGTGTGAAAGATTAAATGACCTAATGAATTTAATTGGTTAAAATAATAATTGGACACAAATTTTGATAGAATATTAAGTCATTTATGTGATAATATAAAAGGAAAGGTAAAGAACATTTTGAAATACCCAAAAAGGAAAATGTAAAGAACAAAAAGAGACGTAGGGAGTAGATTCTTAGTTCCTAAAAAGCTTTAATGGCTAATCCTCTACTTTTTCTTATTTATTTGTAGGTAATTCTCAAAGTTTGACACCTAATCTATCAAAACAGCAGCAGCTAAGCACACAACTCCTAAGCATAGAATATTGAACTCAAATCCAAGTTGAAATCAGCCTATCAAGTATTGAAATTCAAAATCAGGTCTGAAACAAAATGAGCAAGTTACCCTTCCAAGGTAGTGATGGCGGATCCAATGAGGGGTGGCATGAAAGGGAGTTTGACTCTCCTCAGCTGGTTTTGTCCTCAAAAGTGTTGAAGGAAGTGAGGAAACAATCCTTACATCATCTGCAAGAACACTCTTGAAGTGCTCCAAATCGAAAATATCCGAAAATTCACTGAAAAAATTCAATTCAATTCAATACGATAAACAATCTAGATAAGGAAATGAAATTGGAGTATGAAAAATGGAAAAAGGGAGCAACCTTTCATCTCCCCAGATGATATTAACTTGGAAAACTGGAACAACAAGGGCAGCTCCCAGTATTCTAGCAATAACAACAGCATCTACAATCTGATTTCTCTGTTGATTAATACCACCACTTACAACCACCATCAGATAATCAGTTCTGTTCCTGTTCATCTCTCTTCTATAATCTTGGCTAAATTCCAGACATGGTTTATACCCTAACCCATCCGGCTGAGCCCAGAATGATGAACTACTGTTCTTTTCATCTTCATTTTCTGGTAAACTCATACTTGTTACCTCCTCTTCTTGTTGCTGCTGTTGCTGCAGCTTCTGTTGCTGATTACAGGGGTCCATGTTGAGATTGAAGTAAAGCTTCGTCATACCCAGAAACCCCAGAAACCCCAGAATGAAGATTGTTAAAAACCATAGTTTAGGGTTACCCAGTTGCCTTCTCTTGGAACATTTGTTCTTCTTAGGAGGAGATACTACAAGCATGGACTGTAAGGAGGAAGAAGAAAGAGAATTGATGATTTCAGATGAAACTGCTATGTAAGATTGTTGCTTCTTAATAATAGTCTTCCCCATTGAATCAAATCAGACAGGAGAATGATGAAATTGCTTAACTAAATTAAATTAATAATAATGGAAAGGGGAAGTGGGAAAGTGGGAAAGTGGGAAAGTGAAGGAGGGGTTGCTTGTTCTGTTCTCAAGAATTTGAACCAACCAATCCATTATTATTGCTATTATTACAGTAGTTATTATTATTGGCCTAATAATTTCCAACCTGTTTCCAGAAAGTAAAGGAGGAAGAGAGAAAGAATCAGACAGAAATACAGAATTGCACACAATAGAAGGTAGGCGGCGGGAACATTGGGGATAGACCATAGACCCATATCCTACGCGTCCTCACCCTGCTATTGGCCCACCCGGGCCAACCCATCACTTTGTGTCCTCACTTGCTTTTCTTGTAAACAAAACAAAACAAAACAAAACAAAACAAAACAAAACAATCATATCAATGAATAAGGGGAAAGTGCAAAATTAAAGTAGTGCATGGGCCGGTTAACGGCCTGTTCGGGCTGGTACGATGCGAGAGGTATTGTGATGGGTCATGGTCTCATGGATCATGCATGGACATCGTATTAGAAATTCGACACGAGTTATATGAGTCGGTACGCTTGTCTTTGAAGCAATTAACAAAACAAAAATGAAATTAGTTAGGGTGTTGCTAGCACGGCACGATCATGTCCGACATGGGCCTCGTTTGTAATTGACAAGCACAAATCCGACACGACTTTCCCCTTGGCTCGTTCTAGACATGCATGGACATCATATTAGAAATTCGACACGAGTTACACGGGTCGGCACGCTTGTCTTTGAAGCAATTAACAAAAAATCTTGAAATTAGTTAGGGTGATGCTAGCACGGCACGATCCGATCCGACACGGGCCTCATTCATAATTGACAGGAACAAACCCGATACAACTTTCCCCTAGGCTCGTTCTAGACATTGCCCGTTAGGGCACGAGGCGTGTTGGGCCCGACACCTGCCCACCTTTGTGCAAAATAAATAGCAAAATGACTTTATTGTTTTATTTTATTTAATAGTGCATGTGAATAAAAGAAGAGATAAGGAAAAGAAAACAATAAAATTAAGTCTAAAAACTATACTCATCATAATGTGTACATTGTAAAAGAAATATAAAGGAAACATGGAAAAATGGATGAACTAAATAAAAAATATAGTCCATAAGCACTAGCTAAAATTTATCGATTTCGGAATCGATTTTTTTACAACAAGTTTAAGAAGTAAAAAGTAACAAATTGTCGGCTGAGCTACCTCTTAAAATAAGCCTACAATGTCAACTAGTAAGTAGTAATTCGTAACCTTATCCGTAGACCTGATCAACATAAGCCCGACCCGCTAGCTCGGCCCGGTCCAAATTTTTGCTGGGCATAAGTTTCTGGCCCGGCCCAGAATTTAAAAATAAAAAAATGCGGGCTTTGGATAATGTAAAACTACAATTTAGTTACAAATTTGGCCCAACTCGAAAAATGGCCCGAAAAATCCGGTATTTAAGGCCCAAAATAGCGGATTTGTGCACAAAAAATCGACCCGGACCTTGGCCCGATTTAGCCGGCTTGATGGGCTGGTTATTTTACATCTCGGCCCGCCCCGCCCCGCCTCGCCTTTTGATCATGTCTACCTTATCCATAGAGTGGGTCTAGGCACATGTAGCACCCCTACACCTATTTTGTGACTTGTGTCCCCATGAATTGTTGACGATTTGTGATTAAATCGTGATTTGAGCATGATATGAAAATGCTTGTATTTCATGAGAGAGTTTATCTTATGATGGATGGTGGTGGTTGGAAGGCATATGAGGGGTTATTGGCGAAATTAAAATAGTGGAACTTCATCAAAGGAGAGAAGAGAGATTCGTGAAAAGAAATAATATTTTATATTTTCGTTTTGGGCGGAGAGTTGAGTGTAAAAGGTTTCATTTAGCAACTAAGTAAATGAATTGCAACTTAATTTTCTATGGTTAACCGCTAACAAATAGTACTACGTAGGGCCATAGTCATGAAGGTGACCGAGACTCATGACCTATTTGTTCCATTAATTATATTCTTTTAATTTTTTTGCAAGTAGTTTGATATAGCACTATGTAGTTGTTAGATACCGATTGTATTATCCTCCGTATTTTAAAAAAAAATGATTAGTGAGGTAAATTTCTACTCATTAGATTCGAAGAGACTTGGCATATGATAGGGAATGACGTTCTTGACCAGCCACACATTACTTCACATAGAGACATGAGATACATATAGGTGGAAGTCACCTCCACAAGACCGGTTGGCTTTAAACACATATGGGGTTGCACGTGGTAATCCGGGTCCGACAGGAGGGGGAGGTATTATTAGAGACCATCTAGGCTCTCTACCAGTACGCCTTCTCGGCTAACTTTGGTTATTATTTATCCTTCAGAGCTGAGTAATTAAAAGCACTAGATTTGGGGCTGGAACTTGCGGCTTGTGTGGGTACTAGCAAGCTTATGGTTCAAATGGACAATCAAGTTGCTATTCAACTGTTACGAGGGTCAGAGACTTACGGAGGAGATTGTGTGCATATTTTGCATACCCGTCGCAATATAATCATGATCAATTGTTGGGAAGTTTCACTTCACCATGTGTATCGAGAAGGAAATAGGCCAATATATTGGCTACCTAATGTAGGCGTGGTGCAGACAACAAAGATGGAGATGGTACAAGCATCACTATTGGAGCTTGGAAGGATTATTCATGAAGACTCAATGGGAGTGGCATACGTTTAATCCCAAACTAGTATTTGGGCCCGGGCGATGCCCCGAATTATTGTGTGAATAACAATTGATTATTATGTTCTTTAATAAAATTATGTTGATTTATTTTTTCACAGTAAAATTATTCTGTATTATAATAATATTAATTTTGCAAAGATAACATGTAAATAGGTTAATTGGATGATGCTCTAGTTTTGAAACTGGAGTTTGAAGGTTTGAATCTTATACAAACCATATTTCTCCTTTTTTAAATGAAAGTGTACTGATAACATAGACTTATGGACTAAGGGAGATCGTCACGTGACATATAGACATTTGTGGAAACACCTTTTAATATATAATAAATATAGATATTTAGATTGTAATTTATTTTTGTTGTGTCTTACCCCTCATTTGCAACAAAAAATAAAAATAAAAAAATACCGAGCCTAAGTTTTCGTAAGCAAAGTAATTCCTAACACTATCGGACTAGAGCTGTTAAAAACTAACCCGACTGAACAATGATCTGAACCCGATACCCGACCGAAAAATGACCTTAACCCGATTTTTACCACACAACATGTTAGTAACTCGACCTGTGGAGTAAATATTTTACGTTTCAATTTTTGAGATGACTAAATCAGATATGGACTCAATCTTAACCCGTGTCCCAGAGTGAACCCTGCGTTTTAACCGACCCGAAAATTATCTGATCCGAACTTGACCCGAAACCCGAGATTAACTGCTACACACCCGATTCAAACCCGAAATTGAACCCGACCCAATCATGAATCGACCCGAACCCGGCTTGTACCCGAAATAGAAAAACCCGACATGACCCGACCGAAAATCAACCCGACCGAACCCGACATGCACCCGAGAAATAAAATAATCCGACACAACCCGACATTATCATGATCCAAGACCCGAGATGACCCAACCCGAACACGACGACCTACTTTGACAGCTCTATATCGGACCCTATGGTTCGTTAATGATTCCGAGTCCAATTCTTTAAGACACATTTTCGGGAACTTTCTAAACCCTTCGAAACTTAAACCCGACTTACAACTTACACGTAGCCGAAATCCCCCAAAAACGACTAGCAAAGACAAACTTGTAATTCATCTTCACGGTGGTTGTTCTTCAACCTCGCTCCAGTACTCTCGATTATGCGACAAAAAGCTCTGAAAATGTCGCTAATTAGGGTTTCGGAAAGAGCGTCGAGTATAGCGTCCACTCTATGCCGGAATCACCAATTTTCTCTCCTCAGTAGCCGTTTTCATTCTCTATCTGAAGTTCACAGCAAGGTACTACAACTTACTTCTGTTGATTCAAATCATTATACCTCAGTAGGGTTTAAGGTTTTAGGGGGTTTATTGATTTTTCGCGACCTTATGATTATATAGTTGATATAGGTAGTGTATTATCATTTATGCTAATTTGATTTCTGATGTTGAATTTTGAATATGGAAATTTGTCATTTCTTGTTCATGTTCTATGGAGTTCCCTTGTGTTAGAACTGACTATTTATGTCTCTATATCTATTTTTGTCCTTCTTGAATAAATATGTAATTTATAAAATGAAGCCACCCTGCCCATCTTCTTGGGGTAGGCACCATTTTTGCAAAGATATGAAAATGGTTGCTTATGATTTGTTGATATAGGGTTTAAGGTTTTAGGTAGTTTATTGATTTTTTGCGAACTTATGATTTGTTGATATAGGTAGTGTATTATCATTTATGCTAATACGAAGTATGATTTCTCAACTCTAATGAGCGCATCTCCGATGTTGGATTTTGAATATGGAATTTGTTCTTTCCTTGTTCATGTTCTATGGAATTCCCTTTAGTTAGGACTGACTAGTTTATGCCTCTATATCTGTTATGGTCATTCCTGGATAGATGTAATTTATAAAATGAAGTCACCCTGTTGATCTTCTTGGGTTGGGCACCACTTTTGCAAAATGGACTTTGAGTTTTTGTAAACTTTGTTATTTGCAGGTCTTTGATTTGTTAACGGCGGGTCAGCGCCGTTCGTTTTCATCATCTATTTGTGGATTTACTAGGGTTCTTGGAGGCCCCTACATAAAAGACTGTAACTTTGGGTTTTGTTTCAGCTCTTTTTTAATTCCCCCTCCCCTCCCCCCCAAAAAAGTTTCTTAAGCAATGTGTTGATTTTGGTCTTTTGTGGTTTTCCCTTGATGTTAAGTCCAAAGCAATTTCTGGGTGCGGCATGGTGGTTCAGGAGTATTAGGTGCTACAAGACTAATCCATGGCTCAGGTATTCACATGTCCATTACATTTCCTTGTTTCCTGAGACCTTTTCTCTCTTTTCTCGTTATATGCTTTCTCGAACAATAGACTTTTTTGTAAGGTGGGGAATTTTGGGTAAGGGAGTTACTCTCGAAGTAACAAACAGAGACCCAAATAATATTATATCTTTATTTATTTCCCTTGTTATCTTTGCCAATATATTGGCACTTCTAGTTCTAGTGTTGTAAACTGATGTTTCTTTAGCCTCTAGATTAAGACTCTGGTATTCATAGTTTGTTGTGAGTTAGCTCAAACTTATATCCCGTAGAAATGATGATGTGTTTATTCTATGCTTATAAGTTTCTGATACCAACTTCTTGTGTTTGCCTGGTAGCTGTTATGTCAAAAGATTATTACGAAACCCTTGGCGTGGGCAAGAATGCAACTCAATCTGAAATCAAGAAAGCTTTCTATGGGGTATGCGTTCTACTATCATCGTCTTGATGGAATCATTAATCGTAACTAACAATCAAAAAATCATAATTTTCTGTTTTGTGGTTTGTGAGAATTGATCATTTCATTATCCTCCTACTCTAAACAAAGGTAGTTTGCAAACTAGATAAGTGATATGTTGGTGATGAAGGCAGTAAAAGAGGAGAAATCTGACGATTTTTTTTTCCTTTTTCTTCAGTACTTTGTATAAATTCTGATTAATACTTTTTTCTATTAATGGGTCAAATGGAGCCACAGTTAGCAAAGAAATATCATCCTGATATGAATAAAGATGATCCTAATGCTGAAAAGAAGTTTCAGGAGATCAATAAGGCCCACGAGGTATGATCTGGTTTCCAAATTCTATTGTTGGATAAAGACTTAACTTTCTTCTTATTTGTGCAATGTGTACCCAGATGCATAATTTCGTCTTCTGTTAACTTATAGGTTTTGAAAGATGAGCAAGAACGTGCGGCTTATGATCAGGTAAGAAAGAATGTGCAATTCATGATGAGAATATCAAATGCATAGTGGTTGTTTGGTCGAGATACAAATACATGGGAAGTTAATTTTCTATGAATTAGATATATGGGCTCTTATTTGTTTGACGCTATCATAGGAAGTGGAAACTCCTTGGTATTTTATTTTGCCACAAAATGGAGGAATTTACATATCCACTTCCCCTTAGGTAAGTATAACTTCCATGAGAAGTAGAAATTTCCACATCCAACCAAACAATTTTGACATTTCCTAGGAAATTAAATTTGGTGGGCATTGGAAATTTGGAAGTACTACTTCCTTTTCTAACCAAACAAGCACATAATTTATTGTTACATAACTTGGAAATTCTGAGGTTTTTTTTAATTAATTTTTGGGTTGTGTGTGTATGCTTAATTTAATATGGTTTGGCATTGGATCTGTTAAAAGGTTGAAAGTGATTCCATCCCATAATGAAATGGCACAAGGAATTTAGTTCAATGACATCGATCCATTGGTGTCCATAGTATCTCGTCTTTCTTTTAGAACATCTAATAACAGTGAGCTTCTCATTATCCTATCTTTTTTGATGTTGATTCGAATGGAGCTATAATGCTTTGTGCAAGGAAGTTCACACAGTATCAGGAACTATTGAAGAGGTTCATGTGTGTACTAGAATACATAGGTTTAAACCGATTACTTTCATGTATGGAAGACCTTAGATTCCAAACGTGTATTTGCACGGAAGCTTATTTTTCTTTCCTTTCGAAGAGTTGCCTCCTTTAACCTGTATGTATTTCAATTCTTTGCATTATGAAGTTTAACTTGGCAGTCATGCTTGCTTGGTGTTCATATAGTTCGATTGACTCACTAGTGTGGCATAGTACCTCTAGATGGAAGTTACATATGTTAATGTAGTATGGAAGTTATATTTGTAACAAAATTTGGGGTAATCTAAAACAGTCTGTTCATGGAGATCTAAGTTTTCATTGTTCTGGACATGGCTGTATGCTTTTTCGTTCCAATGTTGTCACCTCTATTGGAGCCATTGATTTTGAGTTACTATTCCCCGCTGAGTTCCAGTCCATTCGTTGCAGTCATTTGGTCAAGGGATTAGGGTTGTGTAGTATTGTCAATCTTGTGATTGTTTATTGTTTTATGAATAACCAGACACCTTTATACAACCTACTGATGATTGTTGTTTTCTTTCATTGTGTTTAATGTAGGTGGGCCATGATGCATTTGTACAAAGCAAAGAAAATGGTGGTCCTAATCCACATGAGAGCGGTGGGGGTTTTAATTTTCATGATATGTTCGACGTAAGGATTTTAATTTTTTTTGCAGAACTTTTCTGTATAGTGGTGTTTTCGACTTCTTAGAAATCTCCTACCTGCGTACCTTTGGTTGTAGTTGATTTGTAATTAATTGATACGTGGTATGTTTTTGGTGCTATATTTAGATTCTTTTTGAACTGGGATTTTTCTGTTTTTCTTATCGGGTTGTCGATAGGTTTTGTTGGTTGATTTTTAATCGTGAAATTAAACATGAATATCTAAACAATACAAGTATGGGTTAATAATTATCATCAAAGCAGAAATATAAACCTGAGAATAAGTTCGACATCTATGTACTGGACACTCGGATCCATACCCGTATCCGATCCTTCTATCCGGGTCCAGGTATTAGTTTGAACGAGTGGAACACAACATCTAAAGCTCTTTGTTCTCTTATCTTGGCCTCTATTTCGAGATTGTTATAGGAGGAATAATTTTGGGACCTTGTTATGGAGAGAATTTTAAAGCATTAGATGAGTGGAAATGAGCGTGTTTATTCTTTTTTGGTATATCATTTTTAATTACTTTTGTTCTTACATTTTTCTTTTTAGGACTTGTCTTCTCTCGGGGGGTGTTATGTTGATTTATTCCAGGCAAATAAGTTTATATAAATTCAATTAAGTTAAATAAGTGTTAGTAAGTTTAATTCACAACCACAACAAGTACATGAAATAAGTAGTAAGAAATTCCAATAAGTACAAATAAGTTCCAGTTAGTTCAAACAAGTGTCAATATACATGAAATAAGTAGTAAGAAATTCCAATAAGTACAAATAAGTTCCAGTAAGTTCAAACAAGTGTCAATAATGAAGCGAGTTAAAGCCCCTTCTTCTTACCATCTTTACAGATTTGTTTAGGTACTTTATTGGTTTTTCCTACTTTTGTGAGTTTTTACTAAGATGAACCTTACATGTTGTTTCCATCTAATTTTGTTCTTTGATTTTCCACCATTAAAATAACTTAAAAACTTAGGTCTTTAAGTTTCAATTAAATAGAAAGCACACTTAGTTTCTAGTATGTACATCAATTAACAAATTTATTCGAGAATATTGTTAAAGATTTCAAGGATTGAAGGTATTGCATGTCATGTCTTTAAACTTAGAGAAGAGCTAATTCTTAGTTTCATTTTTTGCCGGTTTAAAATTCTCTTTGGTTTGAGAATGGCTGTGGTGGCTGTATTTTCTTTACACGAGTGGATCAGTGGATGTGACGCAATAGTATGTCTCATGTTTCCCAAACAAGCCATTATATTTCACGTGAGCAGTGTCTTATTTAGGATACACGAGGAGGATTATGTATTATAGGTTTGGTTTGGGGAGCATCATTTTTTCTTTGCCTTTAATCATGACATGGCTTTATTTTGATGGCAAAGGTTCCTGAAAGCTTGATTACATTCACGTTGTTGGCTAGGTTCACTGAATGTTAGGATGACTTTATAACTACCGAATGGTAGATGGTGATTTGTACACGGAGGAAGTATTTGTAGTTGTTCGGTTAGAGGTGGCCTAGTCCGAATACAATATTTGAAGACTTGAAGTCCATAATAGAAGTTAGGTGTAACATGCTATGATATCTCGACATCAAACATATTTTCCGAGGATTCTTTATTGGGAGGGGTAGTGTTTTTGCTTCTAAAATGCAAGCATTATTACGATGCACTGAACGTCTGATGGAATGTCAAGACAGTCTCAATGGTACCAAGTTGATTGTTGAACGCATGCACAGCCACACTTGTTATAAACTTTTGTGGTTGTGCCAAATCTTAGTGATAAATGGAGTGTTTTGGTGGGGATGCATTAAATTTAGTTCTCTTCTATTCTATTTGTTAATATAAGACTATTGGGATTCTTTTCAGTTTTGAAGGAAATAATGCCTAAATCCTGATCTTGTTAGACCTACTAGGGGTTGCTTGCTCTTGGCATATATTGATTTTCGTACAGCCTGTTAGACCTACTAGGAGGGGTTGGCTGCTCTTTGCATACATTAGTTTTCTCTACAGTTATTCCCTGTTATGAAAACTTGCAATTGAACATAAAGTCAGTTAGGAGCATTTTTGCTGGCTCTAATCATGAAATAACTGCATCTAGAGTTTTAAACCTCTTAGATGACCCTTATTTAGAAATGTGCTATCTAGCATATATTGGTCGTGAGGAAGTTTTTTTTCTTTTTCTTCTAGACAATTATTCATCCTTTGTTGTTTCTGGTGAACACCATACTTCTAGAATCTAATTTCATACTTCGTGTCTCATACATGAAGACTTGATAAGAAATTGCCAGCAGTGTCAAAGTGATAATATTTGATTCAATCCGTGGGTACTCATGCCATGGCATTTCATGTTGTGGTGTGCAGTTCGCCAACATTTTCACGCCAAGAACGGGGCAAGACGTGAAGTTATCCTTAGAGTTATCCTTCATGGAAGCTGTTCGGGGATGCACCAAAACAGTGACATATCGAACAACTTTACTTTGTGAAGCTTGTGGTATGCTGATCGTTTTCGCCCTCATATAATGTTCGTTCTATGTATTTATTGACCCGAATTTGCATGGTTTTGATTAACATGCTCCAGTTTTCACGTATTCTGACTTTTTGTGTATTTGTTTTAGGCGGTTCAGGTGTTCCTTCTGGAACCAAACCTGCGACATGTCAACAGTGTAAAGGGAAAGGCCAGGTTGGTGAATATAAAGCAAAACCTTTTGATTTAATTTAATCTGTTATCTTGATGTTTCAATTTTCTTATTTTCAGGTGTTCATGCAACAAGGCCCAATTGCCTTTCAGTCGACTTGTATGAAATGTAGTGGGTCAGGGAAAACATATACGGTATGTTATACTTCCTATTGTTTATATTTGAAATATGGTGCTTAATACCTGATCTCTTAACTCTTTATCTATTGTGAAACGAACCCCTTTAACTTTTCATTTTTGCAATCAGACCCTAACAGTTTTTCAATTGTGAAACCGGCACATTTTAGCAATTATATTGTAACATCGGTTGCAATATATATACATATGGACCTGGATGTGGTGAATATTATGTTAAATATATTTCATTTATTGGCTTTGATATGTGGCATACAGACATATTGCAAATCCTGCAACGGTAATCGCGTGGTGCAGGGGTCAAAGTCTGTCAAACTAGATATCATTCCTGGTAAAAGTTTCTCTTTGATAGCAGATTATGTTCTTTTCTGTTTGTAAGTATCGATGATTGTTTCTTTGCTTTGTTTCCATGCCCTTTATCAACTTCTATTTTCTTGTTCTTTTTCTTCCTTTTTATCCCCCTTGTGAAGAGAAGGGGGTTTTGGTGATCACTGTTACCCGATTCACCAAATCCTCTACAAAGTGCACTTTGGTTTTTGTATTCCTTATGTGCTAAATTGACTTTGTACGTTTACAATTGGTATTTCCATATGACTCTCTCACTATATCGTGGGGGAGAAAGAAGACAGAGATGTAGATCTCCCCAAGGTCTCAGTAAGGGGAGCTGTTTGTGGAGATACTGATGGGAGAGTTACTTTCCTAAGATCTTTAGAAACTATGCAACAAAGCTTCTTTGATTTACAAGTGTTCAGTCACTTCAACTTTTAGGTGCACAAGAAGGTAGGAGAGATATGGACTCTCATCTTGGTGGAGTTGTTTAGTTTGAGATCTTGGTTGTATTTTAGTGTTTGAAGAGCCTAAAAGTTGAAATTAGACCGTTATATCTTATCAGATCAAACCTAAAAAAACTGACTAGTGCAACTGGCTTACTCGTGTTTTCATGGTCATTGTTCTCTGAATGGGGTGACTAGGCAAGTATTTTAAATCAATAAAAACATTGGTTAATTTCTTTCAAGTGATTTGTCAATTGTCACCATGACTTTCCCGTGTCTCCTCTTCCCGTAGTGCGAATTG
The DNA here is from genome assembly GCF_020520425.1 of Spinacia oleracea. Classification (NCBI taxonomy): domain Eukaryota; kingdom Viridiplantae; phylum Streptophyta; class Magnoliopsida; order Caryophyllales; family Amaranthaceae; genus Spinacia; species Spinacia oleracea. The sequence goes on from NC_079488.1 coordinate 108,918,953, forward strand.
ATGTATATTGGATTAATAACAGCCAGCTCGAAGCTGGAAAATTACCATTCTTCTTGTTGTACGGAAGCTGTCTCCATACTAATATTTTATATTTTGATATGTTACAGGTGTGGATAATGATTCAACTATAAAGGTATCAAGAAATGGTGGGGCTGATCCCGATGGATACGGGCCAGGTGATCTGTATGTTATTATCAAGGTATCCTTTCTAGTTCCTGTTTCTAGTATTTATGCTGTTTTCTTTGCCGGTTCTTCTTTTGCAATGATATTACAAATTGCTACCGTAGGTCAGAGAAGACCCAGTTTTCCGAAGAGAAGGCTCTGACATCCATGTTGATGCTGTTCTGAGTATTACCCAGGTACCTTATGTTTCGCTTTGTGTGTGTGTGTGTTAACTGTTGAAATCTGTTGAAGTTTTGTTTTTGACATATTTTAGCATTTCTTTTACTTAAGTGTATTAACTCATGCTTTAGCATTTCTTTTACTTAAATTGAGTGTATTATTAACTCATGCTATACCATTTCAAGTACTCGTTTTATCAAATTTGTATCTTACGATCCTACAATTCGATTCTACCGATCCAATCCTACTTTCTCTCACCGATCCAAAGTGGGATACCGATCAACCTTGCTCTGACCTAAGCAGATAGAATATGCTTGGCGATTCAGTAATTGTAGACCCCAAGCCTTTATTGTGATCAGGGATACAGTTCTATTTCTCACTATTTTGCTTACCAAAGGTTAGATGAATCCAGTCATTGAGAACCTAATCCCTGATGCAGGCTATTCTGGGCGGGACAATCCAAGTTCCAACTCTCACTGGAGATGTTGTGGTTAAGGTATGTACAACATTCTTCAAGCACATATTTTGTATTATTTCCGACACTGAAGATTGGTATGGAGTATTTGATTACATTTTTGTTTTATCCCGTGAAGGTTCGTCCTGGAACCCAGCCAAGTCAGAAGGTCGTGCTGAAGAAAAAAGGTGAGCATATGCAGCTTTAGGTTCCCAATATTGTTCTGTAAGGTTTTTCCAGTTTTATATATCCTTCTCCTACATATATATCATTTATGATTCCATTTTGATATATATGGATTATCATATCGATATATCATCCAAGGAAGCTGTCCATAAAATTTTCAAAATATGATACAAAATTGAAAGCGCCCTTTGCAGTTTTGAAAATGAGATCAGTCTTCCATTATAATCTACAATTTAAACTAGTAGGATCATTTTCATTCTGGGTTACAGATACCCAGAAATGAATGAGTTTGTCGACACCGTATCCCTTTTATGCAATATCATTCATGTTTATGTTTTTAAATTAACATGCTTGCTTGTCTTTTCCGAACCAATCTGGCAAGTTATTTGTAACCTCTGATTTTAGGAATCTGGTTATCAATAATTCAATATGGCAGCAGAAGTATTCAAGATTTCAAGGATAGAGCCATCATATGACTGAATCCTATGTGTGTGTACCTTGCATCTGTTAATGTTCAAACTTGAAAGCTTGATGCATTCTGTTATTTCTTGCAGGGATTAAATCAAGGGGCTCTGCCTCATTTGGTGATCAGTTTGTGCACTTCAATGTCAGCATTCCAACGTGAGTTTGCTGAACAGTGGTCTTACATTCTTACATGTGTTTCTAGATTGTTGAACATTTACAATTTCCTGTCTAACGTGAGGATTTTACGCGGGTGGCGAAATATGTGCAGGAGTTTGACTCCAAGACAACGGGAACTGATAGAAGAATTTGCCAAAGAAGAGCAAGGAACATATGATAAACGTGCGGCTGGGGCCTCTAGATAGTTTGGAATTCTGTGAACGAAGTAGCAAAATCTTGCTTGCATTTTTTCTCTGGCAGCTAAGCTAAAAGAAGGAAACTCTATACAACTCTTGCATTTTGTTCTAGTTTAGGGTTTTCGATTCTTATTGAAGCGGTTGGGAATATTGTACTAGGTTCCCACTTTTTTTAGTGGGAGGGGTGGGGGGGATAGGTGATGAGTTTGTGGTGGTTGGCATAAGCTTAATCTGTTTGTTGAGCACGGAATTTTTGTTGGAAGTAAAGTAATACTCGAGTCATTTGACCTTGATCTGTGCAATAACATAGTGGTTGCTACTCCTGGTCTGTATATATATATTGTCTCAATGATTGAATAAACTCTGGCAGAATATTTTTAGTGGATTTACAGGAACTGTCCTACCCCTATATATGTTCTATTAAGGGGAGCCATAGTGTTACAACATAATAATGCAGGTTTGGTGACAGTATACATATGCTTAATCAATAATGTTACAACATAACTGTTCTTTTTAACTAATTATGAATTGGGGTTTGGTGACAGTACATATGCTTAATCAATAATCAATATTTGGACTAGCTCCACAATGGTTCGTTGATATGATCAATCAATTTTCATAAGCCGATACCTGCAAACTTGGTAAGAGTTTCAAAAATGCAGGTATCCCTATTTCAGTTGAAAGTCTGATTTTGCCAAAACTCGTTGTTTAGGATCCTTTTGGTTTGGTGTTAAATGTGTTAAAAAGTAATTTCTGATGGAAAATAATTTTGCAAGGAAAAATACCGTTCTAAACTAGTTTTTCTTTGTTTGGTTCTTTATAAGAAAATTAGTACTCCTTCCGCCTGTAAAAGATTGTCTCACATTACTTTTTGTTATGTCCTTATTTATTTGCCACATATCTTATTTAATAACTTTTTTCACTTGCTCCCTCTCTGTGCCTCTCTTTAATTTACCAACTCGTGCAATTTTTAGTTTTTTACATCTAAAAAATTAATAAAGTGAATTTTGCTCTATGAGGCGAATTTTCAGGAACGGAGGGAGTAGAAAAAGAAAAAAGGAGGAGAAGATGGAAGAAGATTGATGGAAAGAAAAATAGACTGGTAAGGAGGTAAAGTGAACAAATGTCTCCCCTCCTTTCAAATGGAAAGTTTTTACCACCATTAAGGGAGTTATGGAAGTCGTTTCTCATTTACGCCTAAATAGTAAATATCCAACGGCTTAAATACGTAAGCATTGCCTCTTTCAGGCTCCAGCCAGTTTTGATATTGGGCATCTGATCTTTGCTCAGACTGGCACTTTATTAGCCTCAGAAAGTTGGAAGAAGACTGCATTTCTCTTGATACAAGTTACCAATATATTTCCTCAAAAAAAAAAAGACCACCAATATTAAGCTGTATTGCAGGTGATAATTCATGTGTTTATGGTGATTTGTCAGTGTTTCTGGAGAGATTACCTGCGATTGAGTAGGCCTAATGGCAAGGATGCATTCATATTGACTTCTATAATGGAAATTTTAAGCATGATAATCCAAAAGAGAAGATAAAGGAGTAAGTGCAACGAGTATGTATGGTTTCCATCCTTGGCAAAAAGTACTTGATCAAGCTAAAACAACATGAACTTCTTGTATGAGGAAGCACATGATTCAGACATAAAATAAACATAACTTTCAATATTATTAGTCATTCATATTTTGCTTCTTAATCTGACCAATTTTGCCAATGTTTCTTGAGCAGCCAATGTGTGTGCATGGTTATGACCTAACATCACAGTCCTAATACTTATACAAGTCCTACAAAGTTCCTCTGCACTATCAAAATACCCACCTCTTAACAACAGTTTTGCTCTTGTTTCCAACAATGTAGCTTTCAGCATAGTTACTTCTTCCCAAGCATACTCATCCACCTTCTGATTCGACTGCTGCAGTTTCTTACTCCAGCAAAGTGATCCATGTCTCCAATCTTGTATTTGTGACACGAATGATTTCTCCACATCTTCGAGTACACTTGTAGACACTTTAAGAAGCTCTAATGCAGAATTACACCTCGAAAAAGTCGTGAAAGTTGCAATGGCTAAAGGGATAGCTGTTTTCTTGATGAACAGAACCATGTCCATTGCTTTTAGCTGAACAAGTGGGGGTTCTGATTTGAACCCGAAAACTAAAAAAGCACTTGCCCATAAATGATCCGAGTTTAGCAATGGTTTCCCGATTTTCATTATGGCAAAAACGGTTGCTTGTGTGATTGCTGGTTGTTCTTCTCTTGTTCTAGCAAACATTCTGCTGATAGGATGGAACTGTATCCATAATCCTGTCTGATTCTGACAGATAACTCTGCGTGCCAATCCTAGTTTTACCAGAAGAAGGGCGTATTCTTCTTCACTCTTCCAAGTTCTAGTCACTAATGGACAGCCGCAGCAGAAAAATGAAAGATATTGAGGCTCTGTTCTCTTCACCTTATTTTCACTTGTTTCAGGTCTAATAAGATAAGATAAAATAAGGGCCAATTAGTTCAGATAATATAATATAAGATAAGTTCAGATAAGATAAGATAATACGGAGTATAAGATAAGATAAGTGAAATTCAGGTGAAGAGAGTTGTACCTTAAGCAGTTGCTCCACTTACTCCACTTCTTTAACCGATTCCCTGTTGCAGGTATATGCTTAGCTGCAGTAACCAGTAAATTTGCTGATATAGGTGATGGGGAAAACCATGCACCAACAAGAAACATCTTAGATGCTAAAAAATCATTCTTTTGTGATGTTTTATCCAATATGGAAAAACAGAATGCTAGAATTTTCATCAAGAAAGGATTATTCCTGCAAAGTTGCTTATCACTTGCACTTGAAAAACTGCTGCAGTCAGACACATCTTCGAAGGAGAACTGCTGTACTACCTCAAAGAGAGCAGATGGTGAAATAGCCAGCTCTGTAAGTAGTGAATCAACAACAGACAAACCAAATGTTGAACTTCCTAGTTTTTCCTCAATCTTTTTCAACCATTCATACTCTTCATCTGTATACTCTTTATTTCTTCTTATACCTCGAATTAGCATCATTGCATCGGGAAAAGGCAGTGTTTCAAGATGCATGACATCGAAGTTCATTACCTTGGATAGCCTTGTAGTGAAAAGTACATGAGTGCCACCAGTAGTTCTTGGGATGAGGTCAAGTAAGTCTTTTCCCTCCCACCATTCATTCTCAGTCTCGAGATGGTCTATGATAATCAAGTAAGGCATGTCTCGAAACAACTCCCTCTTTATCCTCTTAAAAGCCTCGTATTCTTGTTCCTCAAAGTTTCTGATCTTCCCCCTTTCCTTCTCGGGATCAGCACTAACGTCTGAACAAAGATTTATCGAGAGGTTTAGTATGTTTTGCCTGAGGTAACGAGCTTCTCCGCCAACCCAAAGCACCATCTTGTATCTATGGGAATATCTGTATGCAAATTCAAGAGCAAGTTCAGTTTTTCCAACATCTGGACACCCACTGATGCAGATTACACTCCTTGATTTCTTGTATTTGAGCTTTTTAATGGAGTTTCTGCTTCTGACAGTTTCAAACTGAGTTTCTGAAGCAGTTCCCTCATCTGCAACACCTTCAGAATAACCAGATAACTCCCCATTACTAAAGAATGCAGCTTCAATCTCCATAATTTCCTTATCTCTTCCTACAAACTTCTTGTTTCGTGGGAAAGGTAATTCAATTACTTCATGTTCTATCTCTTTGGAATTAATACTCTTCCGTCCTAGCTTTGAACGCAGTATACCAGTAGCTTTAGAGATACAACTCCTCCAATCACCATCTTTGGCTTCAAGCTTAAATTCATGGTACTTAATCATTCCCTCTATTGCCTCTCTGCATTGTTTAACATCAGACCTGCACTCTGCAACCTCCATTGCTGGTTGTTGTGTGTCAAAGAACATTGGGATTAAGTTCTTCTTTTGGGTGAAGAATCTAACCTCTTCCATACTGAAATGGTTGTACAAACTGGAAGTTGAAATCACCACAATACCAAAACTAACAGAACAAATAACTCGATCTGCTATTTCATGGCTTTGTGTATCTGCATACCTTGCTCTATCAGCAAGAAAGCAAGCAATACCTTGGACTTCAAGCTCTGACTTGAGCCATTTACAGTAACGGATTAAATTGGGATTTTGTCCATGATAGCCTATGAAAACATCACAACTTCTTAGCTTAGAGTTGAGTGAAGAAGTTGAAACAGAAGCTTTAGTGAAAGAAAGGCGTGGGACCGGGAAAGAGAAAGAAATGCGTGGTGCAACTGATTCTGGGATTGAATCAACAAATTTGAGATTTTCATCATCTGAGAAATCAGACTTTTCTGGTGCAGGTGTATATGAACTGCTGGGTATGTCCTCTGAGTGGGACCCACAGTATGAGTTTAGTGGGGAAGGAGAAGAAGAAGAAGTAGCCTTGTTTTCAGGGGATTTTGGTGTTGAGGCTCTTGGTGAAATGTAAGGCGACTGAAGCGCAGAGGCGAATGCTGAAGATGGAGGTGAGATTAAAGAAGGTGAGTTCAATGCAGCTAATTCTTCAACATGAGGTGACTTCTGCTGCTGATTATCAGCAGAAGTTCTGAAATGAGTGTTGCATGTAACAGTTTTAATGCTGAGGGATTTGTTGGGATTCAAGTTTACTGGAAAACAGTCATCAAACTCGAGTTCATCTCTCATATTCATCCTTGATTTCAGTATTTGATTGAAAACAGAAGTTTAACAAAAGGGTAATCTGTAACTGTTTAAGTTTGTGTGAACAAGAAACTGCTCAAGTTTACTGGAAAACAGTCATCAAACTCGAGTTCATCTCTCATATTCATCCTTGATTATTTCAGTGTTTGATTGATAACAGAAATTTAAACAGAAGGGTAATCTGTAACTGTAACTGTTGAAGTGTGTATGAAGAAGAAACTGGTAAATGTGGCATCAGAGAAATGAAACAGATGCAGAAAAAAGAAGAGCAGCTTATTACCTCTTAAAAACTGTATTCTGTTCTTTCAAGGTTGAACAGAAGGGTAATCTGTAACTGTAACTCTGTAAGTGTTTGTGAAGAAGAAACTGCTAAATGTGGCATCAGAGAAATGAAACAGATGCAGAAAAAAAAAAGTGCAGCTTATTATTATTATTATTACCTCTTAAGAACTGTATTCTGTTCTTTCAAGTTTGAATACCCATCCTGTTGAATTTGAATACAACCAAGAGGGAAGAAGCCAAGATAACCCAGAAAATGTGTCTCTTTCTCTCTCTAAACTCTAAAAAATAGGTTAAGGAATCTAGTGACAGACAGGGAAATGTTAATAATGTTATGTTAGTGATGATATAAAAATGATCAAAAATTGCTTGAAAAGAAGTGGTCAATTGATATATTCAATGTAAGTGCACTGGGAAATGGGAACTGAGTGCCATCATTTCATTAATAATGTAAATACTACTTCGTATGTCATAATATTTATTATAAATAAAAATATGAATTGTCGTTTGCAAAGAAAACAGTATAATGTATCTGAAGCTAACATGGGACTCATGGCCCTCATGGAGCAGCTGGTTGGGAAGCTAAACGAGTAGCAGATTATGTGATAGCATGTGGTCATTGTATTTAGGTATATCAAGATATTGACCCTTAATTCGATAGTAAATTTTCATATTTAAAAAAAACACGAGGCAGCTCGTCGGACTTTCTCGATTATTGGGCCACACTCTGATCTCTACTTCACTAAAGCCAAGGATTGTTTCAATTAACTCTGTCAGGAAACCATTTAACTTGCTCAGGGATTGTCCCTTGTTCCATAGTATTACAGTATGGTAGTACCAAAACTCTATTTCATAAAAACAGCAAGGATTTCTAGCATTGTCACATATATATAGTTAATTTCCTGATCCACATAATGAGCTTTTGTTTTAGGTCAAATGAGCGATCCAAGCACAATCAACCCCACATAATATGGTTTATATACTCAGTTCACCATGTTTTTAAATGAACATACAATTCAAATTCATATAAGATATCGTTCATACACAGAATATTAACATATAGTTCAATTTCCAAAGAACATATAGTATAATGTTCCACTTATATGTATTGTATGAATACTGATCAATCATTCTCCGTGTTCAATAGGTGCTCAACGAATGTTGATCAGGTGCACGGTGAGTGTATAATCAAAACTACGCACACCTACCTATCGTGTTGTGCCAAGCCTTCCAATCCTATTGTCGCGGCCAATCATGTCAGTCATGGCTTGCTTTACTAACCAAAACATAGCTCATGGTTCAGCACACACAGTAACATGGCTTGTATTATTCATTTTCAGCATGCAGTCTAAAGCTTATTTAAACCGATTTCGGACTGTCAAAAATGACCAGGTATATCAAAACCATCAAGAACACAGACTACAAAGCAAAATACAGATTCTGATCTTTCTATACCTTTCAATAAGACCTATCAACAAAAGAAAAATAGTAAAAATAAAAAAACAGGAAAAGAAAACTAACCCATCAATCTTGCTTCAACCCAGAAATGCAAGATCAGAAGGGAAATCACCTAACTACTTATACAGCGCAAACTAGGTCGGTACAACAACCTCCGATTCGGGTACTAACTTCAAGAAAAACACCGCAAATACTAACACCAGCAAAACCAACTGTATAACAAGGCATTTAGTAAACTTAACTACCCCTATCTTCATCTTCTGAATACTGGAATCCAATGTGTCCGACTTCTCAGCTTGCGTTTGTAGCATGGCAGCCTTGTTTTCTCCATTCTCCATCATTCTTGGAGACTGATTTTCTACCGAAACGCTCAAGTCCTTGTAAGATCTTGCTATAACAAGAGACTGAACTTCAACTTCAAGTTTTTGCTTAAAGAGGTCGTGCAACGCAGCTTCCATCTCTATGCTTCTTTTGTACTGCTGTTCCATGGCGTTGCTTAAACGTTCTTGAGGTGGGTCCGTATTTCTCATAGTTGTTTCTAGTTCAGAAATCCTCAGTTCCTTATCCTTGAGACTATTTTCAGCTTCATTCAGCTGTTTTTCAAGTGTTTGGACAATCTTGCTCAAGTATGCATGACTAAATTCACTAAAATCATCAGAAGCACGATCCGTATTACACAAGGGATCATTAACAACAGATTGGACAGGAAAACCATTAGTCTTGTCCGAGTCATCGCACAACGAACGAATTCCCTTGCCTATCTCCCCGAATTTCTGAACTTCTGCAAGAATTAAACTACATTCTATTAAAAAAAATGTAGAAATTCACTAGTGCACTTCCATCAGATACTGAGCAAGGCAATTTGGTGACCTGGTCTAAAATATTTTGCAGAAGGAAAGAAGAGAAAGACTTGTTTGGCCATTACCAGCTCACACCTATGTTGCACAAAAATGTTAAACAGAGATGTAGAAACCAATAATTTGATTAAGAAATGTGAAAACACTAAAGCAATACATTATTAATATTATTATTATTCATAACTCTCTGTTTTCCTTATAATTGACAATAAGATTGTAAATAATAAGCACATCAAAAAGTTAGTTTGGTGTAGCTGACAGATTTTAGAAAGATAAGTTCAATGTGCAACTCCAAAGATTCTCGGGGGGGGGGGGGGGGGGACTTGCTAGTATTTCAAAGAAACCGTTTTCCCCTGAGTTTCTAGGTTTCAGACTCCAGAAACCGAAAATGTGTGTTTAATGAGAGTTTTATATGCCTCGAGGATCAGACCACATTTTGCGCTGCAGCTGAATTAGCAATTAGCATTTTGGATGTGTAAAATGAGAAAATTAGGAGATTGTTATACATAGTGAGACGAATGGATGTTCTGAGGGGTACTGGAATATATTAGAAAATGGTACTCCTCTTTCTTATCCGGAAGTTTCACGTCAATCAACTGAAATACCGTTCTTCTACCAAATTTCCGAAAAATGTTTCTAGTTCATCATTCAACTTCCTCTTTCAAAATGAATAACTTATTTGCTGACACAAAACTATGTATCCCCAAAACATGGACACCGAATCACCAAAGATTTCTCCAAATCCAAGAAGCTATCAAGTTTAAGCCACACATTTTCTAACTTAAAGGCCTCATACATGAAAGTACCTAAGACAAATTGTTTGATGGGTACCTCCAGAGTGTAGTGTAAAGAAGAAAATCAATTTCAAATGACTTAAAACAGAAAACTGTTCATAACTAAACCAGTGGAGCGACCACCTTTGAGAAAGGATCAATGTAACCATTGGAATAGAATGAGGCTTGATACAATTGGCCATGACAAAAGATAAGATCTTTTCAGAAGGAACCTAACTTTGATAAAGTCGCCACCCAAGAACTTCGAAATATCAGTTATCACAATGAAATATAAAGGAATCTCCATTTGATATAAAGAGAATGAAAAATGATGGCCACTCATGGGAACACAGAAAACTAACTCATAATGATCTAAACTTGTAATACATAGATAACCCCCCTACTCTAGAATACAAGAGATAAATAATTAAAATCCCAAAGGAAAACAACCACCGTGCTTGACCTACAAACGGCAAAAAGAACTCTACCAAATGTCGATGCCACAAAATACAGAGTGGTAACTCTACATTCATTTCTTAATATTATTTTTTTGAACTTTCACATAACTTCGACATCTAAAACAACATAACATCATCACATTTAATGGAATTCTAATCACTCGGGTCATGTGAAGATGATTCAACAACCACCAATAATGGGCGTCCTTCTCAGAGGAGAAAAATTTGCTTTGAAACCTTCTTTCTTCACAACTAAGCCAATAGCAATTTAGTTTCTTTAAGAGAGGTAATAAATTGTCTTTTTCACTAGCTTAAGAAGAGGGTCTCTTAATCAACTACAGTATCACAAAACACCAAAGTTGTTTTTATTTATTTATTTCATTAGTTCAGATAAGAAAAGGTTTGTTGAGATTAATCAATACAGAAACAGTACAAAAGGAAAAAGAAGATAAGGTATTTTCCTTTGAAATTAAAGCGTGTTAGTCACACTAGGCATCCAAAGCAAACAAATAAGGAAAAGCATCATGTATCGTAGACTACAAAGAAGCTATAAAAATACATGACATATACGTCCATAACACCTCCAGCGACTCCAACACATTAGCCGTACTACAAAAGTTAGAATCATCCAAAACACCCAAATCGTTACCATAAATGCACACCTCTAAAGCATTTTTCAAATGTCACTTCCACCTAAAACTAAACCAGCATATAGCGCAACAAGAAAAACAGGGCAGTTCAAAAACTTCCCCAAAACCCCCCTTCTAAATAACGAGTGTGTCATGAAAACAACACCAACCTCAAAGTGAAGAAAGAGGCGATAACCAAACTCAGCAAGTCAGCATCATTATAACACGTATACAAACATAAGGGGATAAATCTCTTTTTGTCCGCCACCCCTGCAAATTATCAAGGATGTTACCCTGTTGAATCAATCATAAGAAATGTCCAGAAGAATCAAGGAGCCTCCGTAGAATAACTATATCTCCTAGCTCCCAATTGTAAGATTTACTATGCCCGTCCAAATCCCCCGTGTCTAAAAAGCTGGATGGGCTCCCTTCCACCCCCTTTTCTTCAGCCTTTGTATTACGAGGAAGCTAAGCATCGTTATGTATAAATTCACCTTTTTTTCACATTCGTAAATTGTCATGCCCTCAGACGTCAGTTGTGTTTTTGGGTAGGGGTATTTGTACATTAGATATTCACCAGTATGTTTCCTCTCCTTTGAAATTAGCTCCTCAAAAGCTTGCTAAATTTCAGATTCCATTATAAAATACCCTAGGGAAAATAAAGTTAGTTATTTTTCCTTTATTTCATAATGCAATTGATTGACTCTTTTAAGGGAGTGGCAACTCACCTGATGATCAGGTAAGCAAAACACAATTTTGATTAATCGCATTAGCCACGATGTTTTTTGGTACGTGATGACACTTTGATGTTTATCAGTGACACGGTATGATGCCACTAAATAGGTTTTACAAAGTCCAAGGCAAGTCACTCAAAGCTTAGCCAGCATATTATTAGGTATTACTCATCCATGTAAATATAAAGAGTTCAACTTCATTTCCCTTATCATTCATGTTGCTCCACTGCAAAACCTCAATCCTAATGTGCAAATATCAATCCTAATGTGCAAACCATCAACCCTAATGTGCCAAACCCTCAAATCCTAATGTGCAAACCCTCAATCCTAACGTGCAAACCCTCGATCCTGATGTGCAAAACTGCAAACCCTAATCCTAATGTGCAAAACCTCAATCTTGTGCATGGTAGTTTAGAATCACTGATGACAGTGATAAAGAATCAAATTCAGGCATCCTATTTATCAGAAATAGAAGCATAAAAAAGCATAATTAATAGTAAGAGCTTAGTACAGAGTTCAGTAAAAGTAAAAAAGCAAACCTGCTTGAAGAGCAAGTTGGGCAGATTGGAGCATCAAGATAGAGCGGACAAGGGGATCGTCTTCTTCCTTAGTTCCAATAACAGCAGGTGATTCTTGTTGATGAGAGGGTAGATGTGGTGGTGGGTGTTGGGGATTAGGAAACGAGCTTCTGGAATCAGATTCCATGCTAGAAAGTGGGGAATTATCCTTGTCCAATTCCAAGTCTAAAGGAGCTCTGGCTTTCTTACTGGGATCGGAATGAAGATTCAACTTGTTTGGAAGAACATTCTTTGAAGGTTTAACAGGGATCTTTGGGTAACTGGCCGCGGTGGATGACTTGCTGCTACTTCTACGGCTATGGCTATGGCTATCTTCACTGTTATCAGAATCTGCTGCACCGGCATTGAAGATAATTGACCCATCATTCTCATTCGTATTCAAAACCCTCTTCAATATTCTACCAGTTGCTGAATCTGATTCGTAATCCTTTTCCCTTTCCGATTCCGATTCGGTTTCCTTTGTCACGCGATCGTTTCTTCGAATTCTTCTCCACTTCTTTAACCCAAATCCCTTCGTCGGCGGAGGAGAAGGTTGATGATTAGTATCCACCGCAACCGCCACCACATCCGCATCGGAATCTGCAACCGCAACGACATCTGCAACCTCATCCACCCCCACCTCCACTCGTTCAGTGTTAGAAATGAATCGATCGGAATCAAGCAAATTATCATTGACATTCACATGATTTCCATTCCTTTGATTCGCATCTTCCTCAACGACAACCGTTGAATCACTCTTTACATCGGAATCCATTATTTCTTCCTGCAATTCACCCCGATTTCTGGAATTCGGATCTCAATTTGGTTCAATTACGGATCAAAATGAAACCCCAAACAACCGTCAACCGATAGAATCCTGAACTACCAATAGACAACAGAGGTAGAAACCATAGATTTTAGATAATGGAAGGAGACAAAGGAGAGGGAGTTGAATGTGGAAGGAAGAGAGATGAATGGACAACGGGGAGTGGGAAGAGATGGTGGGTTCAACGTGCACCTAGCCAGGGGGTGACGAACTACATCATTTCTATCACCATCACCCAACTCACCAACGTTATTATTTTTTTGCAACAAAATAAAGGGGGAAATGAAAATCAATAAATGTGATTTGTCAATAATGTAAATAATGTAGTCTAGTAATTAAATTGGTAAGAAAAATAAATAAATAAAAGGCGAAAATAAAAAAGAAGAAAATAAAAATAAAATTTGAGCTTAAATGACAAAAATATCGAAGATTAAATGAATAAAAATTGGAAAATTTATTACTCTGTAATTAATTTACGATTATGCCATGTGATTTGAACTATTCGTCAACAATAATACTGATTTATAATTATCTTTTTTTTTTATTACCAACTCCCCGTAGTCAAAAGTCATTTCATTAAAAATTGCTTATAAAATGTGCATATAGGTTAATATAGGAAAATGAAAATCAATAATTGTGGTTTGTGAATATTCATTATCACATGACTTTTGGTAATTAAATCGGCAACAAGAAAAGGTGGAAATAAAGTAATGAAAATAGTGAACTAAATGAATAAAATTTGAGATTAAATGAAAAAAATCGAGCTTAAATGAATATCTTAGACCTGGTCAAAAGTCGGGCCGAACGGGGTTCTAGTCGGGCCAAGACGTAAAAATCAACTATCAAGTCGGGACGGACAAGATTCTAGCGGATTTTTGTGCCCAAACCTGCTATTTTCGGGCAATTCTGGCCGAGCTAAATTTATAACTAAAAGTGTAATTTTACGTTGCCCAAAGCCCGCAAAAAAAAAAATTGTGCCACCTGAAAATTCTGCCCAAACCCGCAAAACTTTGGGATGGGCTCACGTTGATTAGGTCTATAATATCTTGAACGATTAATTAATTTACGATTATGCTATGTGATTTGAATTATTCATAAATAACATCTATTGAGTTGGAAACTTGGAATGACCCGGATAATAAGTACGCCAAGAGAGATGAAAAGAAGGCATGAGTCAATCTTAAAGGCGCACCCAATAAAGAGATATGCATGGCGCAATCAAAGAGGGATGGGGAGAGTATCTTGTAAGAATTACGGAGTATTTTACATGAAAGATCTATAGAAAAAATCTAAATCAATGTTCTATAAATACAAAGTTGCGTATATTATCAATTAGGGTTATGCAAATTCGGATTTCGTTACACTTAATGAATTTATTTCGGGTAACCGTTACTTTCCGGTCGTATTTTTGTCGACCCTAAATCGTATCCATAACTTTCCGTACCTGCTTATTCGGGTATCGAATTTTTCGGTTCGGTTTGATCGGGTAATGGTTAGATGAATTCGCACATTTACTTGAACATAGTCTATAGACAAAAGTTTCGGTTCGCTTTTAGGGTTCGATTTTCCAAATTTTAATTAACCAAAAAGTACAACGTATGTGACAAAAAGTATTACTACGTACATTGGTGAATCTAACAAGACCCCCAATATCTTCAATTCTACAAATTTCATCTCTAAAACGTAAAAAATCTATACCTAGTATTTAACAAGGAAAACCATAATTTATTAGATGACATGTGTCAACACATTTGATTAGATGACACGTGTCATCCATTATTTCCTCCATCAATTTAGCTTTTATTTATTTTTCTTTATTGTTTGATATATTATACAACTCCAATCGATTCTTTCACTCCATCTTCCTCATACAACATCAATTCACCAATCTATTCATTCAACATTTTCCACTCCATCTTTCCGATTAACACTCAATATTAATACACTATTTAATTTATGTATTAATTCAACTTTTAAAATTTACCTCTATTTAATCATATATTCTATCTAAAATCACAAGCTCAATAAAATTTGAACTTAAAAAGATAAACTAAATACAGAGTAACCACTACACAATCGCCCGTTCTTTGAACGGGCTCAAAAGCTAGTTGATATTCTAAAAATATGCCGAATCTAACAAGACCCCAATATATTATTTTTTTATAGATTAATAAAAATTCATGGTTACATTTTTTAAAATTTGAACAAAAAAAATACGATGATGCAAACATTAAGGGACGGAAAGAGTATTAATTAGTAGCGTTGAACTTTTTGTTATACTTCGTACGAACTAATTGTTATTCTTTTCTTCTTTCTAGTTAATCAAATTTAGTACTAGAATTAATGCGTATATAAAATTGGTACCCTTTAATTAATTTTATAAACGATCTACTAATGAGATCTTACCTAGTAGTTAAGACTTAGGTCTTGTGTACCATAAATCTCGTAATAGAAATTTCCGCCTCTCTTTGTAATTTATATTGCCCTGACCAATTAAAACTTCGGGTCTGTATGCTATTATATTGCCCTGGTCCATTAAAATTGAAGATTTATAAACGATAGATATCAGGTTCGAATTTCCCGCCTCCTTTATAATTTAGATTGCCTATGTTGTTCTTTCGCAACCAAAAAAAATTTAAAAAATGAAAATAAATATTACAAGCGATCCTACGTGACACGTGAGCATCCCTTGATCCCGCATCCTTTGTTGAATCTCCTCTCCACCCACGTCATCTATCCCGTCTACACTCTACAGCCACAAATTTCATTTCTAATTATTTATTGAAAAATTCAAACCAGTAATGGCGAACAGAAGATAGTGAAATCGAAGATGTTGCTGAGAAAGGTGTGGGAATCACTCTCTGGAATCAGCAGCAGCAGCAATAGCAATACTAGCAATAACAGTAGAATTTGGCAATCAACAACAAGCACCTGCAACTTCGGAAGCTTCGACCGATTACCAGAAGATGTAGTTGGTTTAATTCTGAGAAAGTTAGGTCCAAATGACGCCGCTAAACTCTGTGTGGTTTGCAAAACATGGAGACAAATCGTGGTTTCAGATAATCGTCTTTGGATTCAGTTCTTTCAATCCAATTTTGTCTGGGATTGGGACTCCATCTTCTTCTCCGAAACTCAATTGTGTTATGATCATCAATTGTCTCTTATGCAAATTTATGGCTACCGGGTTAAAGTTCCTGGTGCGATTATTGTTGACGGTGGTTCTGGCTACTGCAAGTTCGGTTGGAGCAAGTATCCTCGCCCTTCTGGGAGATCAGCCACCTTCTTGGTCAACCCATCTTCTTCTTCTTCAGAAACTTCTTGCTGCAATTACTGTTTTCTGATTTTGGTTTTTGTTTGCAGGAATTTGGTAATATCGAAGCTCCGATGTACTCTAGACTCCGTCATTTTTACGCCACCATTTACTCCAGGTACTACCTGAGAAAGTCCATGCCAAGTGTGGCTTCAAGTGTATTCATTATTGGTATTAATTAATTTGATATTGGTACTAAATTACTCCATTCGTTCCATAATCCTTGCAACATGTTAGACTTTTGCACTATTTATGCATTAACTTTGATCAATTTTTCTTACAAATATATAAAAATCAAATGTTATTGTCTAATGTTAATGGGTTAGTCTTGTAATGTAATGTATATTTTTCAAACATCAATTTTTTTAAGTTTTTAGTAACATGCAATTGCGCTTAATTACGGTCAAACCAGTGTCTTGCAAGTGTGCCGGTCAACAAGTTGCAAGTATTCAGGAACAGAGGGAGTAGTGTGTTATTTGTATACCAATACGCTACTAATTAGTACGAATAAATCATGTGTGCTATTGGTACTTACATAGCATTGGTAGAGGTTGTGTTGGTGACTTGTGTTTAATTTGGTCACAAGCGACATTTAGAAATCCTCGGTACTACCTCTCATAACTTTGCACATACTTCGTATGCTGTTTTTCATTGTAATTTGTGTATGATGTTCCTTCTTGTTGCAGGATGCAAGTGAAATCTACAACTCAGCCCATCGTTGTTTCTATCCCTATCTGTCATTATGATGGTAACTCTATTTGCAGAATGCTGTGTCTTTCTTGACGCAATGTAGTAAGTAGTAATTAGTAATTGTGTCCTTTTCCTGTCATATGCAGACACAGAATCCGCTAAAGCGTCAAGAAGGCAACTAAAAGGAGCAATATATTCAGCACTTTTTGACATGAATGTGCCTTCTGTTTGTGCAATTAATCAGGTCAATCTTGTTTGAACTTTGATTGTTCGTTCTCCTATTGTATCTTTTATCTGGGTTAGTATTCAGTAAAGGTGGGACTTTGAGGTAGAATCACCAACAAAACAAAAAAAAACTCATTGTTTGTGTGTACATATGTGTGCATGTTTGGAGGGGGGTGGGTATGTATTGGATTGCCAGCTATATATGTCGTATGTAAGTTATTCATATGTGGAATTATCTGGCCATTTTCCTTTCCATCTTGAAAGTTGAAACTATTCTTTTTCTCTCCTATAATTAGTGAAAATCAATAGCTGTGATTTTCTTTGATGGAAAAGAGGAGTGATTTGTGAATAGAAATAAAGGTTAAAAAAAGGTGGAAATAAAATAAAGAACAGAAAAAAATGAATTAAATGAATAAAATTTGAGTCTTAAATCCCATTTCAAAGTCAATTCATTTCAAAGTCAATTTATTCACAATCACCCCTATCATTATGACTTGTGAGTGTTCATAATTTTTAAATATTTTTATTCACGCAGGCTACACTAGCATTATATGCTGCAAGGAGAACATCAGGAATTGTGGTCAACATTGGTTTCCACCAAACATCAGTTGTGCCAAGTATAATATTTAAAAGCTTTACTTCACTGAAATCTAGTCTATGTATGGGTTTTTTTTAACATACCTTGTTGTTTGAGTATTATGGGTTAGATCTGGCTGACTTTCCAAAGTAAGTGGACCCTAGCTACCCTCTCTGGTCATAGGCTATCACGAATCTTCACAATCCATAGAAATCTCTGAAAGCTATTGAAGAAGTTAGTTGTCGGGACTCTTGGCGCTGCTTTTTTTTATGTAGTTATAATAGTTGGGGAGTCTTTTAGTGCATATGTTCTAGAAAAAAAAACTCACGTTGATGAACGTTTTATGAGCTCTTTTAGTCACGCGTTAAACATTGCTTGCATCTATCTTAAGAGCCGCAAACTCTTAAAGTCGTGATTGTGTTTTGATAACTGGCTGACTTGTTTGTTTCCTTGGCTTGACCTTAGTTTTCTCAGAACCATGAGATCAACTTGCTGTAACAAATCAATACTTCAAATCTATCAGCCTTTCCTGTTGCACTAATGACTATTGACATGCACCTGAAAAATTTAAACCTCGCATATTATATACGAGTCCTAGTGTCCTAAATTTTGAGTTTTAACGAGTTGGTAACCCAGATGTCTGTGTGTGATACTGATACGTAATACGCGAGTCCCAGTACCTTTTGACATGTTTCCTTGTTGCTCGTTGTCCATCTTTAGTTTTTCATTTTACATAGAACATGTTGTTTGTAGCAGTATTGCAATAATAGACTTAGTCCTCGGTCAATTAATAATGTCATGTAAACAGTTCCATAACCCTGACTGGATTTACCAGGGACCTGTTTTTTCTTCTATCCTCTCTGCAACAAGATTCAAATGCTATTTGTTCTTTTGGTCCGGGGGGTCCGTAAGATTTGCTGGCTTGATCATCTCTGCTAACGCGATGTTGCATGACCTTTCTCTTTTATAGTTCTTCATGGAAAAATAATGCGCAAAGTGGGAGTTGAAGTTGTTGGAATGGGGGCATTAAAGCTTACAGGATTTCTTAGGGAACAGATGCAGAAGCAGAACATTTATTTTGAGTCTTTGTACACCGTTCGTGAACTAAAGGAGGTAACCCTTAGAGTATTAGCTATGAAGAGTCATATTTTGTTCTTCCCATCCCACATACTCCTAGAATTTTCTAGTCCCATTTAAAGCAGATAATAGCTCCATAAAGCCACGACTACATGGCAGTAAAGGTCTACATGATGAACATGTATACGAAGTGTATGCTTTATTGAAGAATAAAAGTGCTTTAGATGCATTAGAACCAAACACAATCTGCCATTCATGTCACTTACTACATGATTGTCTGTTTCTTATCCTGGCATCTTTTTTCTTTTATCTTTTTTTATTTCTCATTGGTTACTGAAGCATTTTTCCCCTTAAGAATTGTCTCTACACATAGTACCTTGTTATTGGTCTTATGATAGTTGTCTCTTGCAGAATCTTTGTTACGTGGCTCTTGATTACGAAGCTGAACTTTCTAAAGACACGCTGCAGTCTTATGAACTACCAAGAGAGGGTTTATTTACACTGTCGAAAGAGCGATTTCAAACAGGAGAGATCTTATTCCAACCTCGACTTGCTGGAGTGTAAGTGTTTCTTCATCACCATTGCTTCAGAAAACGCTAGTGTAATATTTATTGCAGATGCATGTGGGAGCCATCTTTTTTAGTTGATTTCTAGGGTTGCAAGAGATTGGTCATTTGTACTTATGCTCTATTTTTTTCATACGTAGTCTTATTATTCGTATGATAAAATAATTGTTTTACACAATAAGAAAAACAGGAGAATGATACTATATACAATTAGGTGCTTTTTAATTCCAAAATTAGGTTTTTACCATTCAAAAACCACCAACTTTAGTTTTTAGTTTTTACTCGAGTGTCAATAAACTGGCTGAGGGATATCGCCTAGGTGCGCCTTGAGCCTTTTTGCTTGAGGCTCAAGGCGCTCCTGTTCACTAATTTGCTTTAGGTGAAACACTCACGGGCACAGTTCTGAAAAAATGGTTTGCGCCTCAAGGATGCGTATTTGTGCACTTTTGTGCGCCTCATTGAAATCGCCTTGCAGACCACAAAAGGCGCTGCCTTCAAATGACTTGCGCTTAGGCACGCCTTTTTATACACAGCTCTTGTTCAAACCTGGGTTTGAAACCAATTAAATGGGATAAATAGAAATGCAATTAGCCTTCTTCCTATCTGGAAATGTGCTACTAATATGCTTTGATGGTAGTTTGACACTAGGACTTCTCTTTTGGCACCTATTACTTAAGTAAATTTATGGTCCTAAATCTCGTTCTTGTTTGCATGTCCACCTCATCAGCCTCTTTTTATCTGTTTAAAAGACTTGTTTGAACTGATTTGCAGACGTGCGATGGGATTGCACCAGGCGGTTGCACTCTGTATGGACCATTGCCATGCTGCAGAACTGATGAGCGATGACAGTTGGTTCAAGACAGTGGTCTTATGTGGTGGAACTGCATGCTTACCTGGACTAGCCGGTAGTTCATCATGACATGAGTTTTTCTTAGTGTCAATTGTGTCTCTGAAACTACTTGGATACTATATAACAGTATAACCTGTAATGTTCCAGAAAGGCTAGAGAAGGAACTGCATGAGCTTCTTCCTATGTACTCATCAAACGGAATTAGAGTAATTCCTCCTCCTTACGGCGTAGATTCTGCTTGGCATGGGGCCAGACTTATAGGCTCTGTAAGTTACTGCTGTTAATAGGCTCTACAGTCTGCACTTCATGGTCATCTTGTCAGAAGTTGATGCTTCACAGAATTTTATTCTCATTTAATGTTGACCTGCTTTTGAGGGGGGTTTCCTCCCTGTTAAGACTGTTGTGGTTCTGAATTCTGATACCTTTATTTCGAGTACAATTGATGTCTTCGGATTTCTTATATTCGTACTCCCCTCTGTCCTGTTTCTATTTCGGACGTCCAAATTTATAGTCATGTTTCTTTATTTGGACATTACTTTTCCCACTCTCACATACACTATATTCTACTTTTTCATACACATTCCCACTTTCAGATACGGAGTACAATTTTTCCCACTTTTTACACTTTTCCACTTTCTCATACACTATATTCCATTTTTTTGAAACTCGTGCTTTTAGTCAAACAAGACTATAATTTTGGGACGGAGGGAGTATAACAGATCAATTTTTTTCCTTCTTTTTTGTAGTTGAGCAACTTCCCAGGAGCATGGTGCATGACCAAGAAGCAATTGAAGCAGAAGTTGCGGAAGAATCATTAAGGCTAGGGTTCAGGATGATGGCATGGTTAACTGTGTACAATGCCTACTTTTTACTCAGGTATGTGGAGGTAACCAGGTCTTGGAAAACCGTTCTGAGTTCTGACAACCAGGTCGAAGACACTGACAGCCGTGACAGGGTTTGTTGATCTCAGTTTGGCGAAGTGGCCTGAGTTTGAAATATAAAGTACTTGCTCCGTACTAGTCTGCAGGTACCAGGAGGATTGTATTGTATTGTATTGTATTGTATTGTATTGTAAATGTGGAGTGCAAATAGAACTTTATAAGCTCATCCAGATGCATTAGATATGTACAGCAAGAAGAAGAAGGCAAACTGGAAAAGTAAATTATGGAACATAAATGAAGTTGTCAGAATGTATAAAGCCACTTACATGTGTACATGAACACAGACAGATGACTACACAGATTTGCATAGCTTTACAGAATCTGAATACAAGAATGAAGTTTGGAAATAATTTGAGAAAGAATCAAAAGGAGAATAAGCCACACAGAAGAAACAGAAGGAAGATGGAAATTAAGAACCAGTGAAGGCTATGGCGAACAGCAGCTGAGGGCGTGGGAGCGTCGTGATGAGGGGAGGACTGAGAATCGGTGCACTCAATACAGCGGTTGCTGTTACAGCATTCATTGGCAAAGAGACCAGGCGGATATTGGCCATGGAGTTTAATGTAACTAAACATGGTTCGAGCACAATTGTTGGTTTCGTCGTTGAGTTCATCGGCGTAGGGGCATGCAAAATCCTTGAAAGCTTCACAGCATAAGTTGGGGGGATAATTGGGGCCTTCGCATCTGCTGGTTATGATTGTATAGTTCAAGTTCTCAAAATTGACTGTGCAATCTGCATCCAAGGGTTTTAATTAATACTCCATTATTATCAACATTTCTTACACTATATATTACTCCTTCTGTACTTTTTTTTAAGAGTTATATGTTGACCGACACAAATATTAAGGAATATGAGTTGATTACTCCCTCCGTCTAGGAATACTCCACCCCGTCAAGACGTTACCAACTAATTTTTTTTTTTTTTTAATAGGTAAGAAGAAGAAATCCTAACTGAATCAGCACCTAGCACAGGTTAACCAGCCCAGCTCCGCAGGTCATCGCTTGAGCCACTCCCAAGCATTTCGCAGTTGATGGGGCTCGAACTTGTGACCTCCAAGTCACAAGGTGAGTTCCCCACCAACTCCACCAACTCATGTTGGTTTTTACCAACTAAATGATGTATATAGGATTCGAACTCATATTCTATATATGTACAAAATGGACAAATTAAAAATATAGTAATTATTCGAAACCATTTTCAATAGTGGCAATAAAATTACATTTTCTTGCAATTACTATGTTGTGAAAATAAACAAATAATATAAACATGTGAAAAAGTAGTATAAATACACACTAATCTTATCTAACTTAAATATAGTTAAGTAGAGTTAAAAGACATAACTAATACTTAGTTAAGATGGTAAGTTTTATATTACTATTTCTTGTTACCTTTTTGAGCTTGCAGTAGAGTACGAGCAGTAGAGAGACGAGGGTGGATGATTTGAATCATTTGATCTGTTTCTGTTGAACACATAATTACTTTAATTATTTAGGAATAATCAGAAATGCATGAATTCTTGATCATAAAACAATACTTCCTCCGTTTCAAAAAAAAATCGCAACACTTTGATCAACATGTTCGTCAAGACACAACTTTAACCTTAAATATCTCTAATAATACTTTTTTTTAATATTATGAAAATATACAATAAAATCAATCCACCGACATTTTACGTATTGCAATTAGTAAATTAAAGTGGCAAAAGTGCAATTTTTTTTAAAAACGCATGAAGTATACTCCGTAATAAAGAATAAATAAAGACGGAAAAGAGAAAGACCTGAAGCAGAGGCATAAGCAAACAACAAGAACAAAAACAAGAGAATAGTGGACAACTTGAAGTCTGTTTCCGTCGCCATTTTTCCACCACTTTGTTTTTCTTTCTCTTACGCGTACTCTAAATCTCTAATCTTAACTAGAGAAGAGAGACATTTATAGATAGACTTTAACAATAATAAATACTTCATATAACAATGATAGTACGTGGGGTGTTTGTCAAGAATAGGAGCTGAGTAACAATATTAGTGGGGTGTTTACTTTTTTATAGGGAAAAGTTAGGCAAGTATTATTATTGT
Source organism: Spinacia oleracea (assembly GCF_020520425.1). Taxonomy (NCBI): domain Eukaryota; kingdom Viridiplantae; phylum Streptophyta; class Magnoliopsida; order Caryophyllales; family Amaranthaceae; genus Spinacia; species Spinacia oleracea. The sequence continues at coordinate 108,942,339 of NC_079488.1, forward strand.
AAATCAAGATCCGCTAAAGTACTAGTGAGGTGTTACCTTTGAGTAAGTTTTTTTCAATAATTAAAAAGTTGTCGCATAACTTGTACAATAAATTTAGTGGAGCGTTAAATCTCGCCCGATTATTACTCACCCGTCTTGTATAGTTACTAAGATACCCATGTATAAATTAACTTCCTCTCTCACCCATATTTTACCCCTATCTCACTCCTCATCTCTCCAAAAAAAACTGGTAAATAGATAACTTTTACGCATATCGATTAACTTTTAAGAATTTGAATTAACTTTTATAAATATTGTACACCCGCCTTATATAATTACTAAGATCCCCTGCATATATTAACTTCCTCCTTCCCCCATTTTTCTCCCCCATGGCACTCCTCATCTCTCCATAAAACTGGTTAGTAGATAACTTTTACGTATATCGAGTAACTTTTAAGCATTTTGAATTAACTTTTATAAATATTGTACACCTCTCGTAAATAATTGCCCACCTTGACCTCACTATTAAAGCATCGGACTGACGGGTACTCCCTTCATCCCTATTTGTTTGCACTATAGGTAAAGTATGTTTTACTAAAGTTTGGGCTAAAACTTTACAAGAAAATGGGGGTAACATTGTCTTTTTATTTTGGCAGCTGCAAATCATTCAAAGCAGAAGTACTAGCTCTCGCAAAAGCGCTAGAACTGGCCAAATACCTGGACATCAAACACCTTATCATATAAATGGTCGATGAAGCTTTCACATGTCTATCGATAAGGTAAGCAAGACGGCGGATTGACTTGCTAACCATGGAGTCGCTCAACACATTCGAATTCAAATTTTTTCCTTTGCTCCGCTTGAACTTAATAGAATTTTGTTGGAGGATTCTAGGGGTGTGGCTTTACCACGCTTTATTCCTCGTTAACTTTTGTGTTTAGTTTGGTTTTTAGTTCTATGTGGTTTGTGATTTTTTCCTTTATCCGGAAGCTCTTTCCTCATTTGAATAAAAACAAAAAACAAAACTCAACTTTCATCTTATTTTAATAAATTTAGCTCACACTCCTAAAAATAAGTGTCAGTCAAAATGTATCTTTTAAATAAATACGGAGAGAGTATTATTATACTAGAAAATGAGACATTCTTTAATGGACATATTAAAATAGAAAATGGGGTAAACAAATAAAGATAGAGGGAGTACTATTTTTTTTTTAAGAACCATACAGACAGAAAAATGGCAAAAATGAATGCCGAAATTAAAAGGTGCATATTTCCTTTGCCTTGGGCCTGAACAAGCATGACCCACGTCAAGCCCACTCGTTACATATCGGGATGGGCTAAGTAGAAATTTTCAAAAAGCGGCTAAAGCATAGCCCAAGCTCATGTGCCCTGGTGTCTCCAATCTTCATACATAAGCTTAATAATTTACGGAGTAACTTGTTTTTGCATACCATGCTTTATCGTGCTTTTTCCAAAAAAAAATACTGCATGCTCTACGTGCTCGAGTCGGACCAAGCTTTTATTCGTACCAATGTCATCTCTAATAAAGTATAACTGTAAAAGTATGTTACGTACTTCTAAGAACTTTATTGAACCAACACCTGTTACACGATCAGCCTAGCTTCAAACCACTTTTCAACGGGAGATGATACAGTTACACTGGGGGTAATTGGGGCCCAGGTACACTGCCATCTTAGTGGTCCAAATCAGCATGGATTAATTGAGTTTTAGGGGGAAATGCATTTGGTTTTAGGGGGAAAATATTTGGCATCAACCGCCCTTTAGTGTTTTCAAGCGGGAACATTACCTCCCCTTTCCTCCCCAAAACAAATCCCGCCCAAGCAGCAAAATAATTAAAAAAAAAAAGAAATAAAAATTCAATCTTCAACTTTTAAAAAAAAAGCTCATTCAACCTTCAACGGTAATATTTTCTGGAAAACGGTTCAGCAAAGAAAATAAAGGCAAAGCTGAAGGGGTTGTATCATCTCCCATTTTATCGAGTTTACCACAAACAAAAACGCACAGGAAAGTTTTTAGCAAAACGTTTAGAGCTGCTACAACATTATTAAGCTTCGAAATTCAGCTTCGAAATCTCGCTTCGAAATTAATGTAAGTTTTTCGTTAAATTGTTTTTGTCAAATGTAGTTAATTAATTCCTGAAAATAACAATGCTATATGAATGTTTTATTTTTGGGTAGTTAAATTTGTTTGAATTAATGAAAAATTGGAGTTTCATGATATTGATGAATCTTGATTGTTTGGCAGATATTGATGAGTTAATGAAAAATTGTAGTTTCATGTTAATTTGATAAATTCGTTTTTGGTGAGAAAGTAGATCTGCACGACGGAGAAAACAAGGTGTTTTTTTTGTTTATTTCATACATTCTATAATTACGTAGTATTAAGAATGTTATTAAGTTGTATGTTATCCTATATGGTTAAACACTAAACTAAGTGGTTATTCTAAAATCGTTGTATATAATTTGTTTGTTTGTTGTATTTTATAAAACCCTAAACGTTTGGCAGCATTTTATAAAACCCTAAACGTTTTTCGTATTTTGTACAACAGTGATATACGTGGGAGTTCTGTATGGCTTGGGTAGACCTAAACGAAAGTGTCCCTGATCTGAATGAAAATGTTCCTGAAAGCTCACAATATAGATTAATAACTGATGGACAAGAAGTTATCGTTAACCCCCCTAGTGTAGGGATGTGTTTTACAACGGGCCATGAGTTTTTCGAATTTTGTCAGTTGTATGCCTTCAAAGAAGGATTTGAGATGTTTATCAAAAGTAATAAGCTGAAAAAAGAGTACAAAGAAAAGGGAGTATCTAAGTCTGGTGTGGGAAAGTATGAGGCAAAGCCGCATATGATGGAACTTATTAGATTAAAATGCAAGAAGGGAGGGGTGAAAAAAGGTGTTGGGTCTAATGTGACCGGTTGTAAGATGAATATTTACGGTGTAAGTAGAGATGGGCTATTTACTATATTGACTTGTGACTTGCAACACAATCATCCTTTAAATCCTGACTGTAGTAGACTGATGGTTAATTATAGATGTATAGACGGTACTACATTTAAGAGGGCGATGATCAATGACATGGGTGGTGTTAGCATAAGTAAGAACTTTGGTACGCATCTAATTGAAAAGGGAGGTTATGAAAATATTACATTTAATAATAGAGACTTGAGGAACGCAATCAACGTCGAACGTCGTTCATCAAGATTTAGTGCTGCAGATGCCGCAGGACTCGATGCTTACTTTAAGGCACAACGTGATTTGCATCCCGAGTTTTATAGCTCAATACAAGTAGATGATGATGGTGTTTTTACGAATGCATTTTGGTCGGATGCACGTAGTAGGGGTACATGCAAATATTTTGGGGATGTTATTACTTTTGATACTACTTTCGCTTGCAACCGGTACGTGTTTTAATTAAGTTTTTATTGATTTAAATTCTTTGTAATTGTACTTTGGTCCATTTGTTTGAAAAAGTAATATCCAATACATTTATATTGTTTTAGGTATCGGATTCCATTTGCTCCATTCATTGGTGTAAACCATCATGGCAAATCAATTATATTTGCTGCGGCCTTAATTTCCCATGAAAATACTCCCTCATTTGTTTGGGTATTTGAAGAATTCCTGAAGTGTATGGGGAAGGCACCACTAGGCATCTTAACCGACCAAGACAAAGCAATTTGTAGAGCAATTGAGCTAGTCTTCCCGGGCGTCCGTCACAGACTATGTTTGTGGCACATGCTCCAGAATGCTAGTAAGAACCTAGGTAGTCTCAGTGATTGGAAGAAAATAGACACCCTGATCAGAACTGCAATACATGATCTGATTGATCCAGATGAGTTCGATGAAGCTTGGTGTCATGTGATGGATGAGTACGGTTTAAGGGGTCCTGGGTGGATGAAGGACGCGTATGATAACAGGCGTCAGTGGGCTCCGGCATATAATAGAGGAAAGTTTTGGGCAGGTATGTCTTCTACACAAAGGAGTGAGGGTATGAATAGATTTTTTAAAACTCACGTGAACTTAGATTGTGGTTTAGTTTTGTTCATTCATAATTATGAATATTGTATGAGGATAAAAGCTGAGGAAGAGAAACAGGATAATTTTGATAACATTGATAAGCCTGCTAAGATTGATGTTGATAAGAGTGTTTTAGTTGAGTATGTATTGGTTAAGACGTACACTAGTGAGAAGTTTGCTGAGGTTGTTAAAGAGCGTAGAGGATTGACACACACAAATGTCACGAAAACCTCATGTCATGGATCAGTGGTGCTGTATAGAGCTGATGAAAAACTAACCTCGCCGTTTTGGCGGAAAAGGTTTAAAAGTTATGATGTTAGGGTGGATAAGGAAAATGGTGATTTACATTGCTCTTGTAACTTGTTTGAATTTACGGGAATACTTTGTAGACATATAATGCGTGCAATGGATGTAGAGGATTTTCAATTTGTTCCAGAAAAGTACATACTACAACGGTGGATGAAGTGTGTTAGGTCGTACGAGAGCATTCGAGTATCTTACTTCGACCCTCTTGAATCTATCAGATTGGGCAAAGCCAAAGAGCTTTCACAACGGCATAATTACTTGTCTGAATTAGCTATGCGTAATGATGATGCACTTCGGTTGTACAAGGAGGCTATGGATGTTGTGCGGCTAAAAATGGAGGATGTAGTCGGAATACGAAAGACTGGGGAAAAAGGGGACGACCTTATATGTTGGTGGGACCCAGATGCGAGAAATGTATTTGGTCGTCGAAGGCTACGTCCACGAGAATTTGGTGAGAGAGCCAGATTAAGGGATGTAGAACCGGTCGTGGACGAGAACAGGATCAAAACACCGGTTGACAAACGGCATACTGGTAGGGCAAAGACAAAAAGGAATGCTCCTTTTGGTGGAAAGGCCGGTGGGAATTCTAAGAACAAAAAAGTGGTTACTGAAGAGGAAGTTATTGCTAATGAGGTAAAATTTATATTTTATTTGTTTGGTGATTCGTATCGTATATGCAAGTTTTCATTAGGAAATATAACTTTACTTTTCTACTTAAATGTTGTTTGTGCAATGTAGGAACTTATTTGCAACGCATTTGGAAATCTTCCAAGTTACCGTGCTAGGCAACAACACGCGAATCACGTTGGGGGTACATATGCGGAGAACGTCCCACAAAGTTCTAATGTACATCCTTCTCAAAGTTCTCAAGCACACCCGTCCCAATTACATTTGTCTCAGGATTGTTCACAGTCATTTGAATTTGATATTAACGATTGGCGCACCAGATTGTGAATGTTTTGTGTAAATGTAATTTAATTTGATTTCTTCAAAGATATATTTTCGTTTAAACGGTATTTTAAGAATTGAATTTTTTAATCCAATCCTCCCTTTTTGCTATGTACTTTACGTTATGTCTATATATGTAATTGATGTAACCTCAATTACTTTATCAGTGTAAAAAAAAAAAAATACAAAATGAGTTGTATTAGGCGTCGAACCCACAACCAACGGGTAGACAATATGCTCAATGAGGAGGAAAGAGTAACCATTGTGACAGTGAGGCTAAGCCAGTGATATTTGTGGGCAACAATACTATTTATTGTATAATTTATATTAATTAATAATGTACATACAACGAATCTATTACACTGGGAAACAATTATAAAAACAACGACTTCATTATACTAGTCTTACCAAATGTAAACATGATGTGTTTGGTCATTGTAGTCAAAAAATGCATTCCCATGTCATGCAAAAGTCAGCCCCTTATTTTTTGTAATATATGAATATTATTTATTGGAAACAACATGATCCATCAATGACATGTTAGAACTAGGTGAATATAAGGGTGTGTTCAATCCCTCCATTTCAAAGAAAAAGTAATTATAAGAGATTACTACATCACAAAGAATGGCTACTAGTGTAAACAAAATCACAACGAGATGCAGTGAAATCGATTCGATGTTGAGTGGGGGAATAACAATCGGTGAAGTGACTGAGGTGTGTGGCGAAAATGCATCAGGTAAGACTCAATTTTGCCTTCAAATTAGTCTCTCTTGTCAATTGCCGCCTTCAAGGGGTGGTATTTGTTCCTCGGCTATATATATCCATTCACTTGGTCCCTTTCCCATACGTCGTTTAAGTAGATTAGTTCCATATGTTTTAGGGGACCTTGAAACATTAAATGGAAATCCTTTGGATTACATAACTACAAAGCAAGTTGACACTCCTCATGAAATACCGGATGTGCTAGAATGGACTGTAAAACTTATTAAAATGTCTCAAAATTCATCAATGCCAATCCGCGTTGTTGTTATTGATTCAATAGGTAGTATGTTCACTGGTCATTTTGAAAACAATGTTGTTGGCTCAACCGAAAGAAAGGATCTTATACAAGCTATTGGTTATGGGTTACGTACAATTGCCGCATCCAATCATGTTGCCGTTGTTGTGGCTAACAATGTGATTGACGTATTTCCATCTGATCACGATACAACGCAAAATTTCATTATATCGTCCGGGAGAAAGGTCCGTCCGGCTTTGGGCGCCTCATGGACACGCAATGTACGCACTCGTCTAATGTTGTCCAAAAGATTTAATTCGTTTACCCAACAAATTGACAGATTTATAAACATTGCATTTTCACCATCATTAGAGGTAGATGCATGTATGTTCAACATCACTGAAGAGGGGATTGTCGGTGTTTGTAGTTAAAAGATACTAAGAAATTGTGCCAATAAGACCAATGAACATTAGAAAATGTTTAACATGTTTAAAAGACGCAGTTATGCTGCGAGTAATACGCTACTAAATTTTTTGTTAATGAAATCCTACCATACAACCAAATCAATAACCATCATTGTCCGTCAGTCAATTTCCTTATTAGCTCGTCCACTTTGATTTCATTGTGTGGGTTTGTAACTAGCCGTCCGAGCATGTAATTCCGGACGTCCCTCACCTCCTCTACGTAGCCCTAGTCATAATTAATGAACACACGGTTAGTGTAGTGATTAATAAAAAAAAATTAAAACAACTTATTTCCACATGTAAATTAAATAGTCTTACCTCCAACCACTCTGCCACGTTCTCAACGGATGACAAGAGGTAGATCATACACAGTACACCCCCGTCCTGGCGACATTTCTCTTTTGGTCCATTTGACCATAGATCAAAAGAGGCAGTATTTAAGGTCAATTCATCATTTTTTAATCCCAAGTGCGATTGAAAACCCAAAAACATACGTTCCTGTTACAATTGGGTTTTATCGAATTAATACGAGATTAAGGTGGAAGTATGTTTCCCGAAAATAGCAGTACGTACCAGTTTGTATACGAATTTATCCCTAGCATTTAAACCCATAACCTTTTGCCTTGGTGCAAAAATAGTCATTTTCAACATATTTGAGTTAAGATCCTCCTTATGCGCAACACGGTCCACTTTAACAACCACCCACCGTCCTCGGCGTTTAATCGGGACATAAAGCTGATTGCACAACATAGAGTTAATAGCCGTAAACCACCATTTCTGTGCGAAAATAAGACTACTTACCTTTTGTATTGCACCCAAATCAATCTGGTAGTAGTTGATGTCCTCAAGTAGTTGCTTTGATTTCATTAACAAAGCTTCTGTGTAGTTCTCACTTGATTCTTCAAGGTCTAACAATTCACCCTACGTTTTAAACATCCATAGCATTACTTCGTATATAAGGTTAATGGGTGTCTACTACTATGTATTTGCATAATAAGCTTACCATGAGATCTGGCATAAGCACGTAAGACCTTATGCCAACTCCGGAGGTCGTATCAGCATTCAAACACGCGCACCATGCAGACATCACCTAACCAATAAGACAATGTTAGTATGAGAAAACTAATCCAGAGACCTATTAACTAATTACAAAATGCAACCCCCATACATTATCATGTACTTCGCCTTTGGACTTAAAGGACGTTTGAAGCATGATCCGATCAATCGTGATATCACCAGCTTTAAACACCATTTGGTTTGGAAACTTGTTCACGGTCAAAATCATAGTTGAAATCTTTAACGTTCTTGGTTCAATGACAGTTTTATGTTGTAAAGCATCTGGCATGGAAAGTCCATCATCGCTGCCAGTTGTGTAACCATCAACAACTCCAACACTGTCAATGTCATCACCCGTGTTGTTTTGAGGTTCCTCAACACCATCATCCTCATTCAGGTTTCTGTTTTCAGGCCCCGTAGCGTATTCCTCGTCCTGATGAGGACCATCAAGGTCATCAATGTTTTTATTGGCAGCTCTATAACTTCGTCCACGCCTTGTATCATAAGCATTTTGTTGTACGGAGCCTTCAAGTGTGGCCTGTGTAGTTTAGTGATAATTATCATGGTGAAGTAGGTTGTAACAAAAACCAGTTACAACAAACAATAATATAATAAAGACTCGTACCTTCCTCTTCCTCTTGCCCCGGCATCTATAATCCACGTTCCTTGATCGACTATCCGCTTTGGTTGACGCTTTAGAGGGTAACATTGGTGTACCAGTCCTCTTACTAAGAAGTGTTCGTTCAGCAAGGGCATCCCATGGGGTCCGCTCTAACGGCTTGCCAATGGGGTATGGTTTCCCATACTCAACATTCAGTACAACCTAAATAGGCGTATAAATGATCACTACTGAATAACATATATTGTTCAATACAACAAAAAAGTTAGATATTGGTTTTTACCTCTGCATGGCCATATTCGCCATCCGGTCCCAAATCTTGTGCAATAGCGTTTGTGACATCATCTTGTAGCCATGCCCCTAATCTAGGTGTATCAGTTTTCCAAGCCAACGGAGTAACACCATACTTTAACCTGTCCAGGTAAGCAATCTGCCAAAAGATGGAGTAGTTATCATTCGCGGGGAGGAATAACTAATTACAAAAAAAAAAAAAAACACGGACGATGCGCACAACGTCTATCCTCACTAACCATTAAAATAATCGAAGATGGTCTTCCCTTCTCCTTCTCATGACCTGCAATCCAGTCGTAAAGAAACCCACACCAATTCCAGTCTCGGGGTGTTGTAAAGTATGTTGATTTCAGTAGTGCCAATAATTTGATGGATATGAAGTTGTATTTGGTCATGCAAAACAAGCAACCAAATGACAGTAGTATGAAATCGCGAAGAAAAACCATCTCATCCTGAACCTCCCATAAACACTTGTTATACAACCAGACATAGTCTATTCCTCCATCCTTTTCCCTGACGTACTCCTTAAACAATTTTCCAAGTTCCTTATCGGTCTTATTTAAAAAGGGGATTCTATAAACCCCTACAGGAATTCCAGTGATCCAAGAAACCATTCTCTCATCAATCACTATCTCATAATCATCGCGTATGCGAAGCACTCGTCTTTTCCAATCCCACCTACTCTCTAACCAGGTAATGAAATATCTATCTACCTTACTTATTTTTAGGTTCAAAATAGACCCAAAACCAGCAGCTATGACCCAATCCTTCCTTATAGGACACAACTCGGTTAGGATGTCACAAACAAGGCCAGGGTACGTCCGTAGGGCAGTGTGCTGAAATATTTCAAAAATTACAACACAATGTCAATCAAAATAGTTTAAATGAGTTAGGATAATGTCAATCAAAAATTACACAAAGTACAGATAATGTTGTACGACCAATACCTTAGTTCGTGGCCCCTGTTCCTTTGGTGGTCTACCTGGTCCGCCCTTTACCCATTTACCACCCGTTTTTTTTTTTGAACTGTTGCTGTTTTAACCGTTCGTGGACGACCATGCTTGTTTTGAACCTTACCCTCTTCAACCGGCAGATCATTGTTTACTCCAGAAGCAGCATTACCCGCATTGGGTAATATTGGATCGCTTTCAATTGTATTATTAGTTTGTTGACCCTCGATATCCTACAACAAAAAGTTTGGTTAAAGATAATCATCTTTGTACCCACAAACAATGGCAACGAATATATGAAAAGTTGCCTACCCCTCTGTTCGTGCCCGTGGGAGCCTCATAAGGTATGTCACATTGGTTGTCAGGATTGGAATAGTTAATGTCGTTCCATATGTTGTCCTACAAAACATAAAATGTGTTGTCAAGCGGTGTTGTGATTATTTCTTAATAAGTGATTTAAATATTTCGTATGGATAAATCAAACCAAATCAATATAGGGATGCAGTCATTACCTGTGAGAAATCTTCGAAAGTTAAATTATCATCAAAATTGAAATTTAATGGTTGACTATTGTTCACCGCAAATGCGGGGTTTTCAAATTCACCGCGAACATCAGTGACACTATTAATTGTGTTTGACTCCTATAACAGAAAAAACAAGAGTTTTTTTTTTGGTAAAGAAGGTATAACTATACAACGAAAAACAAAAGTTAACCAATAAATAATTTTTAGTCACCAGTTCAACACAATCTTACCCCCAACAAGGGCTGCATACAAATTGGTTCATTGCTAGTGAAATCATCACCGGACTTGTTAATTCCACTACTTTTCTGGGTGTTCTTATCAATGAAATTAGAATCCTACAAATTAAAATCAATCCACATAGTGAATAAAAAAATTCAAAAAAGATAAACATGTAATTCATACTCAAGGCTCACTGGTTTTACAAACAATACCTCAGTTTCATTGCCCACGAACTGTCCAATTGGATCGACAGTTTCTTGTTCGAGCTAACAAAGGTTTTTATAGGAACACTAATTAGAGAAGCGCTACTAACAATAATTAGTTACGATAAATCTAAAATTACAAGTTAAGTGATACTGTACCTCTGAGAGTTGAGAAGGTTGGGTGGATTGGGACTTGTGCGGCTGGCCGGAGTTAGAGTCATCGTCGTCGGAGTCATCCCTGTAGCACGCCGCTAGTTTAAGAATGCAATCGTAGTGCGTATGCGCCGGATCTGCCTCCCTGGGGGTTTTATTACACACAATTCAAACATTAACAACGGAGCAACACAAACAAATCAATAAATTCCGGGTTTTTAATGTGGAATAGCTACATGCAACACTCAAACATAGCTTCTTGGATTCACTTTTTGGCGAATTTAATACTTCGGTTACACAATTATGTAATGGTTGAAACAAATTCATAACTTACATTTCAATTGGCTCAAAGAAACTCTTGACGAATTTTCCTATGTTTCCGGCGAACGAATATCGGATGTTCACCTTGTTGGGGTGGGTTTTGGAGTGTGAACAGAGATGAGAAGATTGAGTGCTTCTTTTTTTTTTTGGCAGATTTTCAAAACGGAGACACTTTTTGCAATGAATGGCACGCGTTTGATTCTTCCTATACACAAAAGAAAAGCAAAATGTAGTTTTGTTGACATTAATTACACTATTATCTTTCCCTTTTTTTATTTAACTTTAATTCAAATTTATTTAATTTTTTTCGGTCTTAATGTTTTTTATTGTATTATAAATACACATAGCTAAGGACACCGTTAACTTTAAATTGTATGTATACGTTTAATTTCACTTGCCAAGACATATTTTAGGTGAGTATTAGGCCCGATTATAAATTATGTGTAAATTTCTAACTAAAAGTCCATTATCGTTCACTAAGGGTTAAATAGGTAAAACAATAAACACTTCACTCACTTAAATCGAATCACTAGACGGTTTGTTTCAATACGGGGTGATTAGGTTTAGTTGGCCATTTGGTCCGATCAAAGTAGAACCAATTGTATCGACGGATTAGGAACAAACAAGAGTTACAAGTGTTAATCTGGTCTTGAATACTCGAATCAAATCTCATTAAATGGTGTCGTTCCACACAGGGTGATTAGGTTTAGGTGAACATTCGTTCCGATCAAAGGTCAACCAATTGAACAAAACAATAAACACTTCACTCACTTAAATCGAATCACTAGACGGTTTGTTTCAATACGGGGTGATTAGGTTTAGTTGGCCATTTGGTCCGATCAAAGTAGAACCAATTGTATCGACGGATTAGGAACAAACAAGAGTTACAAGTGTTAATATGGTCTTGAATACTCGAATCAAATCTCATTAAATGGTGTCGTTCCACACAGGGTGATTAGGTTTAGGTGAACATTCGTTCCGATCAAAGGTCAACCAATTGAACAAAACAATAAACACTTCACTCACTTAAATCGAATCACTAGACGGTTTGTTTCAATACGGGGTGATTAGGTTTAGTTGGCCATTTGGTCCGATCAAAGTAGAACCAATTGTATCGACGGATTAGGAACAAACAAGAGTTACAAGTGTTAATCTGGTCTTGAATACTCGAATCAAATCTCATTCTGATCTTGGTTACCAAGGTTGTCTAGGTTAATTTGACTCTTGAACCCAATCAAATCATGTTAAAGTGACGAAGACTTTAGACATTCATTTCACTTTAGTTAAATACAAAATAAAGATCTGATGTTATACAAATTAAATCTTTAACCCATTATAGTCATACATAATATTATACAACTTAAATCTTTAACCCATTAAACTTCACTGCTGCAAAGTATCGAAGCTAGTGCTATATAGCACATTTTACAATGCAACCACTTTTCAGCTTTTGGGACTACCAATGCAAATGTCTGGCGGGAAAACTACGCTATTCAATATATAACGAAACTACTTTACATACAACCATGTTTGTCTACGATTATCTACGTAATTAACAACAAAACTATTAATTTGGTCTGAAAAATTCATAACGACGTGATAAACAACACACTAAATTACGCCTAATTAGTTCTACTTTTCCCGCCAGAAAACACATGTGCTCCAAATCCATATATGGTGCATTGGTGCATATATATACATAAGACATACAAAATGAAATAGCAATTCAACAACTACAAACAAACCACGAATACAATTTGTTGAACATTTAAGTACATCAAGAACTATTGTGGGAATGGCACCGGTGAATCGAAGAGGTAAGCTAACTCATGGCGTCACAAGTTCGTCAAGAATGAAGGAAATATCAAAAATTCGAGTATGTGGAAAAGGTAAGCTAACTCCTACTAAAACGGCGTTTTAATATTATTAGCGAGTTACACTTAAAATAGCCTAATATAACATGGATTTCGGACATGTTTGTTGTAGATGTACCATCTACACCCCGTTGGTGTAAGTACTTGGCGGTGGAACTTCAACAGGAGCAATTCAAAATTGATTGGAGGAGATTTATGCGGTTCATTATCAAGCGTTTAGGACCTTCTGAAACTTCCAAGATAGTAAGCGATCTACGATGCGCTCCTAATGTAAGTGAAGTATTTATGGAAGAACGTGACTATTACTTAGTTGAGAATTGGTCTTTTGAAAAAATTAAACCAAACCAGAAGGGAGATCGACTAATTGCGGTAGCAAAAGCGGATGATCGACTACTAAAGCGAGAACCTTTAGAAGAGGACGAATTTTTGCTCAAGGAAGGGAAACAGAAAAAGATAGTGTTCGTTGATTTAACACAAGAAGACTAGGGAATTTTGTTGTAGAAGTGGTTACATGCAACGTTTATCGTATGCACTTTCTTAAATATTACGTTGTACGGCTTGAAAAAGTTTTTATATTAAAATCAATGACGTCTTTGTTTTATTCGTATTGAAATATAATTTTTTTTTATATTCGTCGTATTGCTTTTGCTTTTGCTTTTGCATATACTATTTCGACATTTACGGGAATTGTGGGGAATACTTTGTAAATATCACCAGCAACCACACTTAGTTTACCGGAAACCAAAATCTCCTTTCTTCAAATTAATCTACACAACCAGATCTGAGTTCAATTTTTTTGGCAGATAATGAATAATCAAAGAGGACTGTGGCTATTAAGGTATGTTAATCGATTACCTTTATCTGGGTTTGTTTTTGTTTTTTAATTTGTTGAATAATTTGTAATTGAATCGTTTTATCGCAGAGAACCAATAACACAGACCGCCAAAATATGGCTTGTAGTTTGGCGTGAGGGGAAAATTGTTTTCCATCCACGCCGCCAATATAAAAAAGGGTCGTCAAAATTGTATATGATAGCAACGACCATATTAAACTTCAACTATCTGCATAATATAATTAGATCTATGGGATACTATGACTACAAGATCTGGTATGTCGCCGACATTAAAAAATTTCACAGCGAAGGGAGGTTACTTTCAAATTCAGAAGACTTTCAGGCAATGGGGGATTTGGGTCTGAAGAAAAGATTGGTTAACATCATTATCCAACACACTAACTATGCGGCAACTCATCCAACTGGGAAAAAAAAGAAAAATGTTACAAATCTAAGTCCAATTAAAAAGGTATGTTTATGCCGATTAAGGTATTTAGATTTTTAAAGTTTGTCTTATTATAGTAACTTAAATTCATTTTTGTTGTATAGCCGAATATCAATGCACAACAGCATACGGAGGCTAATGAAGGGGAACATAACGACTATGGTCAATGTTCGACAACGGTTAGTGACATTTTATGAGTTACATATGTAATATTATTTAAATATGATCGGAGTTTTTAGAAATAGGGATTGTATAATTAGAAATGTATGGATTTTTTTTTAATTAAAATGTTTATAGTTTTAAATAAATCACTAAATTCATGTACTGTATTGTTTTTTTTTTTGGTCAGATTCCTGGAATGGGTTGTGGTATAAGTCAATTTGCACAAATGCTTGCAAAATTAACAGAACCACAAAAAAAATGGGTGGTGGAAATGGGTTTCGAGGAACTATTGTATATAAGGGTCAATCATATTGACGCAACATTTGGTTATTGGATCATGTCTAGGTTTGACCCGGACAACTTAGAGCTGAAGATACGGGACAATTACTACGTTAAAATAGACGAGGAAACAATTAGTTGGGTTTTAGGTTTAAATTCGGGGAAGCACCTTTTGCTACCAAATAATTCTTCAAAACTTGTAGATATTCACACAAAGAGGCAGTATAAACAAAACACATCTTATGGTGCGGTTACAGAATCTGAGGTTTATTCAAAAATAATCGACTGTCATATAGACAAGATTAGTTTCAAAAAACATTTCTTACTATATGCTTTAGGAACTCTCCTTTGTCCTACACAAAAATGTGGTTGGATAAGCCCGATACATATCACCGTCTTAGACAAAGCTTCAGACGCAACAAAGTATAATTGGGCAGCATATGTGTTGGATTGGCTTGTCAAATACGGGGAAAAATTCAAAAATTCAATTCAGGGCTATGGTGGATGCACACTTCTACTGCTTGTAAGTTATAACAACATTAATAACAAACACTCGTTTGTTTATGAAAACCATAGGTATACATGTACCTAACAACAATTATTTCCCTTAAAAATAACAGATCATATATATCGATAGGCTAGCATCGTCCAGAGCTGATCTGAACATGGCACCCGACGCCTGCCGCGTACGAGTATGGGACCAACAGGACATTGACAGGACATTAAAAGCAGATCAAGGACCAAATGGTGATTACGGATTTGGACCCGTCATTGAAGAATTTGTGTATGGGAATATTTAATAATTGTCGTCGACTTTGTTTGCAAACAATTTTCAAGTATGTGTCCAAATAACTTTCCTATAGTTTTATTAATTTGTTGTATTCATTTTAGTTATCCTATCTCCCACGATTAGATTTTTTAATTTTTTATTATTTAACTAGGTTAGGTTTTCGTTGTATTGTTATTAGATTATTATTTTTTTATTCAAGTTAAATTGCAACGGTAACAATCTGGACTTCTATATAATGACCGTTTCTGTGGGATATCTACTTACATTACGTGCCCAAAAAAAAAACAAAACAAAAATTAACATTTAGTAAGAATATATATGGCTATTGAGCAAGGAACACCCAATTCGGCAAATTCTTCGCGAGGCAGTTCTTGTAAGGCACAGCAAGTTCAATGTTACCATGGTTACAAGGCCAAGCTACAAACATGCAAACACACAAAAAACAAGGGCCAACAATTTTACTCTTGCCCGGTATGGAAGGTAATATAATCGATTCATTAGGTAGATTTAAATCACTTTTTCCCAACATTTTGGTTTTCAGAATGATGATCGGTTTTTTTACAGGATGATACTTGTGGTTTTTTCTTTTGGGAAAGTGAGGTAAACGGTAACATTCTAGATGAGCTACAAGATGAGAATTGTAATCTCAAGCAAGAAACTGTGCGCTTGAAATTCCAAGTTGAAAAGATATTTCTAGAAAATAAAATGCTGTTGGAAAAAGTTGCATATTTGGAGGCAAGGAATGAGGATATCATGCTACGCTTTTATGAATCAAAATCAAATGAAAAACTAAGTTTTAGAATGTGCGTTATTTTGACATTCTTTGTATTATTTTTTTCTCTAAATACTTGGAGAGTGTAACAGTAGATAATAAAGTAGGGGTTTCTTTGGACGCAATATATTTCTTTATTATTTTTTTGGTTACAGGTTTTTATTCTAGTTTTATTGTTAATTACCGAATAAAATAATAAAATACAAAATAAATGAGTGGATCATTTTTATAAGACATACAAATGTATAACATAATAGGGGAGGTATCATCATACATTATATAAAAACGTACAACACAATGATGGGGAGTCAAAATTGATCTACAACGTAAAATTAATTACTCATTAACGTTTAGAACTACAAGGAGTGCTTAACTAGAAATTTGCATGACAATTGCCAATGGCTTTGCCTCACTGTCACAATGGTTACTAGCATTATCAATAGCTCTTTCATTCATCCACGCTGAGGTACAGGGTTCGAGCCTTGAGAACCTCTATTTTTCAATTTTTTTTTGGGCACCTTTTAAAACTGAATATTTACATTACGAAGGGTTTTACACTGCTCGAGTTGCCCTAATACACGAGCCATGCAGTGATAATTTAAGCCTCACAGCAAATGTAACTTAGTCCTATTAATCTTCTCAGCTAACAAAATATAAATAGGATACTGTGCTACCTTTTAATTTGGATATGTTTTTATGTTTTATAATATTTTTAAATAATATTTAATTTATTCATATGATCATTTAAATTCGATATTGGTAATTTAAGGCGTGTTTGTTAAACGCTCGTTTATTAAGGCACGTTTGGTAATACCTCGGCTAGGCTCGAGCTTGAACTTAAACAAGCTACTCGTGACCTAAGCTAAAACAACGGAAAAATGAAAGCTCATTTAAGCTCCGCTCGAGCTCGAGATCGGAAATTTCTCATCAAGCCTAATCCTAGGTCGAACACCGAAATACTCGGTTGAGCTCGGCTCGTTGACATAACATGCAAAAAGATCTGATAACTAAAATTGTTAATTTATGGTTATATATTATAAATTATATACTTATTTAAATCAATAAATTTTTCATTACCACTCTTTAAAATATGAGTTTTTTACGATAATTTACATTGTTATATCTATCTAATATTGTTAATGTCGTTATAAAACTAACATGCGAAATAAAACAATATATATACCAACTTATCTGATTTTTTCTTTTACTAGTAAATAAACCAAATGAATTTTACACAATTGTGAAAAAATTTACCAAAATTGTTTACGAATTTTTTCAGAAAATACATAAAAATGAACCCACTTTTATTGCATTATTGCGCTGGCTTCCTCTAATTTATTACATGCACCACGCGTCTCACTTATATCAATAAAGCTGATTTACTTTTTCGTTTTTCAACGAAAGTAAATTTGTTCAAAATCATATACAACAAAACTGTAAATAGCAACAATTAATTGTTCACAGCTGGGGAATGCTCTAACATCTCAATACAACTTAACTCATTTGGCAGTGTGAAAATAAAAAACGGAAGTTCAAAAGTTTCTCGTATTACAATAACAATTCAAGCCTCACATTATAGTTTACATTGCCCTAAAACACTTACTTGGAAACACATTATAAATAGGATCTTCAAGTTCACTTGAAAAATCCTACTTCACCTTTCTTCCACCCAACACTCTCCAAAACCCTCAAGTTTCCACCAAAAACCACTCAACAATGGAGGAGATCAAGGTAATTAAACATTTTCTTTTTTTTAGTTACTCAAATGGGAGGTTGTAAGATCATGATTTCGATTTTTTTTAGTAATAGTCATTTTTTGGTAATTTTGGCAAGTTTTTTTCGTAACAAATTTACCACTAAACTTAGGGTTATTTTTGTTAATTTTACTTCAATTCTATTTAGGGTCAATTAGGCTTAATGAGTGTTAATTTTAGTTAAATTATATTGTTAATTTTGACTTGAAAATAATATTTTGTACAAAATTTAAGGTGAAAATATTAGTTACTTTCTATTCTTATTTTTGGTTTTGGTACATAATTTAGGTGAGAAGTTTTAATTATGTTTGTTAGTGTTATTATTCCGAAATTTTGAAAATTATGTTTTGGTCTTTATTTTGATTTTAATTTAGGTTGCGTAATGTTAGTTTTAGTTAAACAACAATTCCTAACTAAAATGTTCAATGTTGTAGGCGCATGATGTGTTTTATAACGAACTCATTTTAGCTCTTCATATTTTCCCGAATTTTTCGGCCCGTCAAGGGAAAATAATTCGAGCTGTTTGCAAGGAATGGAAACGTATTTGGGACGACGACGATTACGGGGAGTCGTTGCGTAGGTTGTTCGCTGAGGAATAGGTTTTCGGCAATAGACTAATATGTAACATTTTGTTTATCGTTACTTATTAGTGTCTAATTTAAGTAGTAAAAACGGTACTTAATACTGTTTCGGAGGGGTTTAGGACTTTGGTATGACACTTTTGAATTTGTGTACGGTACTATGATGTAACATTTGTGTACGCAATTAGGATATAACAACGTACGACTGTGGACTAAAGGATATATATTATAAGTTGTTATTTTGATGTACTATTTGTTTAACAAGAAATTTTAATTATTGAATATTCTTATAACTTGCAATTATAGTTTATTAATGAAATGATTGATTTAAATTATAACTTCGGTTCAAAAAAATAAAATAATAAAATACAAAATAAATTTGGGCATCATTTTTATAAGACATACAAATGTATAACATAATAGGGGAGGTATCATCATACATTATATAAAAACGTACAACACAATGATGGGGAGTCAATATTGATATACAACGTAAAATTAATTACTCATTAACGTTTAGAACTACAAGGAGTGCTTAACTAGAAATTTGCATGACAATTGCCAATGGCTTTGCCTCACTGTCACAATGGTTACTAGCATTATCAATAACTCTTTCATTCATCCACGCTGCGGTACGGGGTTCGAGCCTTGACAACCACTATTTTTCAATTTTTTTTTTGGGCGCTTTTTAAAACAGAATATTTACTTTGGAAACTCCGCAGTCATCTTCTCCGATTGGATCTTATCAAATCTGAAATGCAGAATTTTTTTTTCACAAATTAAACATTAATCAATTCGACAATATTGATTTCGTGCCCATAACAGCTCTTAATTCGAACAAAATAATCCAAAAACACGACGGAAATTGCAATCTACAGCGATATTAACATGGTGACCTTAATTAAAATGGTGTATCGCCTTTCATCACCTACCATTGACAGAGATGAGATGAAATGGAAAAAAAAAAATTCCTTCTAACTTTGGTATCATCGACAGAAAATAAAGGAAAAAAAAATCCTCAGCCATTTGAATTTCAAATTCAAAGTGAAGCTGAAATTTCAAATTGAAATTGGGGGATGATGTGGCGATGCTGAGGTGGATTGAACCAATATATGGCCAGGGTACACAGGGACCACTTACCCTCTGTGTATCCATAGCCTTTGCGCTTTTCAACACCGCTCCAAAATGGTCACTTCAATTGGACATCATGCGATTGTGATTACTAAAAGAAGGTTGAGTATAGGTTAAGGTTATGGTATATTCTAAATTTGAACCTTCAAATTCCAAAATCCAAAAGAAAAGAAAAAGACTGGACAATACGTGGTGGGTGCAGCACAAACCCCGGCTACCTATCTTCTGAACAATCAAAGTTCATCAAAAAAAAAAATCAAAACTTGAATAATCAAAGTGATCCCATTCTCTTTCTCTGTGTTCAAACATCATACTATAATCATATTCATTACTCCCAAATCTTCAACATAATCTTGTTTCTGGAACAACATTCATACTATAAGCATCAGGAAGATAAGAACAAGACTCTGATTTACAATTCTCTTATCCTTTGGTTATTCCAATCAATCAATCAATCAGGTGATTTTTTAATTTCATTTCATAATTTCATTTTGTTGGTTGGTTTAATAGCTTATTCGATTTAATTCGATTTGGTGATTGCAGAATCAATTGAATTGAAGATGGGAGGTTCGTTAGGGGTAGTTGCAGAATCACCAAAAAGAGGTTATTTCCCAGAAACCAAACTCGAAACTAAAATGGTGGAAGCTATGCAAAATAGGGCTTCCCCCATGAAATCCTTCAACACCATCATTCTTAAATTTCCTAAAATTGATCAGAGTTTTAGGAAATGCAAAGCAATCTTCGAACAATTTGGTAAAATCAATCAACCAACCCCTTTTTAATTCATCTGTTTTCAATCTATTATTCATTCTTGTTTTTTAATTGAATTGGTATCGAATCCTGATTATGGCAGATGTGGATAAGAATGAGGTGATTGATCACAGTGAGCTGAAACACTGCTTACGAAAACTGGAAGTTATCTTCAGTGAGGAAGAGATTGATGATTTCTTCAAATCATGTGATATAAATGAGAATATGGGGATTAAATTCAATGAGTTTATTGTTCTTCTTTGTCTTGTTTACCTTCTTCAGGAGGATCCTTCCAAGAAGACTCAACTTGTATCCTTTTTTAATTTAATTTTAATTTAATTTCTGTTCTTCAATTGAAATATTTGAATCATGATTTTGCTTTAACATTCAATTTTACCTTAGAAATCTCGGATGGGTTTGCCCAATTTGGAGGCCACATTTGAAACTCTTGTTGATGCTTTTGCTTTTTTGGACAAAAATAAAGATGGTTATGTCAGCAAGACTGAAATGGTTCAGGCCATTAATGAAACTACCACTGGGGAACGTTCTTCTGGACGAATCGCCATGAAAAGATTTGGTCAGCTTCCCAACCCCTCCTTTTGCTTTCTCTTTACTGTTCATCATTAAGCCTCTGTTTAGTTTGGCGCAAAACGTTTTCAGTGAAAAAGGGTTTTCCAAATTCAAAACTAGTTTTCTCTGTTTGGTTCGTTGCAAGAAAATTAATAGGAAAAGGAAAATGTGAGGAGACGAGAGAAGATTGATGGGAAGAAAGGAAGAGGGAGGTAAGAAAGAAAGAAAGTGGGAAAGTAGTTTTTCCACGTTTGGGAGAGTTATGAAAAGTTGTTTCTCATCCCTTGTCAAAACCAAACATGTAAAATGATTGAAAAGGGGAAAATGTAACCAAACGGAGCCTAAATCATATACGCTATCTATGTGCTATTACAGCATTTGGGAATTACATTTTAACTGAATTCATCAATTTTCTGCTGTAATCTTGATGGGTTCGATTTGAAGTGTGGTATAGTCTAAATTGATACTCCTTAAAAGCCAACTTGGGAACAAGGACTTGATGCTTGACTGGCTGGACTGAGGTTCTAAGTCTATACTTTGAATTTATTTGGTCGTGTCCAGGTATTATGTTCTGTCCTGGTGTCTGAGACTTACCTGCAGGTGCTTTTACATTTTCTACCTATAGAGAAAACTAAACATGGTGATGAGTTTGGTTGTATCCCGCATATCATGTCCTCGTGTCTGAGACTTATCCTCTGTTTGGTTTGGCGTAAAACATTTTCAATGAAAAATGATTTTTCACGGAAAACCTTTTTCAAAGAAAAACACAATTCCAAACTAGTTTCCTTTGTTTGGTTCCTTACAAGAAAATTAATAGAAAAAAGAAAAATGGGAGAAGATAGGTGAAGATAGGTGAAGATTAATGGAAGAAGGAAAATGGAGGTAAGGAGGTGAGGAAAGATGGAAAAGTGTTCCCTTCCTTTCAAATGGAAAATGTTTTTCCACCTTTGAGGGAGTCATGGAAAATTGATTTGCATCTCTTGTCAAACCAAACAACGTAAAGTGACTGAAAAGGGGAAAACTGTTTTCCATGAAAACGTTTTACACCCTACCAAACGGAACCTTGTTACTTTGCATTGTCTATCGGTCTATCCATAGAGAAGTGTAAGGACGACATTGAGTTTTACAAGGCACTCAGGAAAAATCATCTCTCCCACAACAAGTTTTAAGTTTAATGTTGATTAGTGTGAGAAATTAAACCAGAAGTGTTATGTTTTATGACATTGGTGTGTTCAGAATTGATATGATTGTGTTTAGAATTTGCAAATCAAAGAATCATCTTCTTCAGAGCTTGCCAAGCTCTGCATTTGTAGATTTTAATGTGTTGTTGTGCTACTGCAGAAGAGATGGACTGGGATAGAAATGGAATGGTTAACTTCAAAGAATTTCTATTTGCCTTCACCCGTTGGGTTGGTATCGATGAAGCTGAAGACGAGGATGAAGTAGATGAGGGTGAAGGTGAAGGAGAAGCTTAATCCTTTACTTTCTTGGAACTTCCTCTATAGTTTTCTATGATATGAAATACCTGTAAGTCTGTAACAGCAAATAGTTGAGCTGGTTAGGTGGATGGTGTTTACACCTTAGACTCTTAATTTTGACAAAATGTTGAGTTGTTATACAAAGGCATGGCTGCTGTTTTTTTCCCCACAGCCCATCACCACTTGTGTGCAGCAACCCAGTACAGCTTTAATAAGTGTAGCATGATACTTTTTGAAGGTCTTTAGTTTTGCATTTCATTGTCTGTACTTTAAGTTTGATACAGGTTTTGTAGTTTGTGACTATAGTGCTCTGCTTTGAACCATAGTATGAAACTCAAAAGTATGGAACTACTACCTCCAACTCTCCAAGGCTCCAATTCAAAAGACTGCATTTATATTCTAGTGTCCTAGTTCAAATTGTTGTGCCTTCCAGAATCTTCCAATAATGCCCTGTGAACTAGGAAGCGAGCATCTAACTTATAAGTCCTTACTCTGTTTCTTTTTACTTACAATACTTTGTTTTTCACGTTTGTCAATGCATAACTTGAACAGTTAACATTGAGCTGACATGTTCTTTGCTTTGGTAAAACATACCCCGTATTTTCCATGTTAGCCCTGGTTCCTCAGTGTAAAAAAGGGTAAAACATACCCTGTATTTTCCATGTTAGCCCCTGGTTCCCTAGTGTATAAAAAGGCACGCCTGAGACGCAAGACGTTTAGAGCCTGCGGAGGCGATTTCAATAAGGTGCACCTTAAGGCGTATACCATTTTTCACAATTATTTTTATTGTTTATTAGGTGCGCGAACCATAGGCGCAGGAAACCCCAAACCGCCTAGGTGCGGCTTGAGCCTTTTCACACATTGGTTCCCCATCACAATTCACAAACCCTTATCCAAAAAAAGTGTGAAAAAGAAATCCCAAACTAATAGTAAGATCAAACTTGAAAAAATGGCACAAATCAATCAATCCATTCAAACCCATCTATATGGGTAGCACTTCTGTTCTCCAACAAAAGCACACCATATAATAATAATAGCTACAATCACCCTACCAAAACTTGACAATCTCATACTAATTGTGTCAACATTTCTCAATCTTCGAAAACCATCTATATGGAGTATCTTTTATTTTTTGATGATAAAGAGAAATGGTTTTCGACATTCCTAAGTGGGCTTATAAAGAAAGTATGGAGATAATATAAGCCCACTTAGGAATTTTTGCACACATTAAAAAGTTTGTCAGACCTGAATCATCTAATTCCAACTTGTTGAACAGCCGAATCAGTTTCTTGATTGAATAAGGAAAAGGCGAGAAAAGTGCTGTTTTCTAAAGCTGATCTTGCACCAAAGAAAAGTAGTTGCAAGCTTGCAACGAGTTATAGTCAACTTCGTCCTCCAACGCCGGAGGAAAAACTAGAGCAGTACAGACAGAAAAGCGAAAATTGAATCTATAACAACTCTTTGTAGAAGCAATCAAATCTCTTTCTGTAGTACTGGAGTAGTTCTTCGTTTTTGCTAAAATAAAAACAAAAGTCCTATGAAAACGCAGCTACGACTGAAAATTGCAGACTAAAAGTGATCCAACGTTGAAGAAAGCAACCAGTATGTTCAATTTTTACCTGCAAAGATAGCAACATGGCCAATTAATAAAATGATGTAAAGCAGGGGGAAAAAAAAGGAAGTTAAAGAAATGCACCAGAAACCAAACAGAGGATATTTCAAGCAAGCCTCTGTTAACTTATCTAAAATACTTCGTATAATTTTCTAAGCATACTCTAATCCGATAGTTAGAAAAACTATGTTGCTCTATGCTGCGTCCATCACGAACAAAACAAAACAATTACTATAAACTGAGCACAAAAGAGGGTGCGCAGATTTCCATTTTTCCACACAACACATAAACATAACAAAGACGTAACAGCTCAACAGTAGAAAATTACGAATAAGAAAAGATAGCAAGTAAGATGAGCAATTTGGGTCTTGCCAAAATTTACATTTGAATTAAGGATCCTATAAATTTGAAATAACATTTTACTAAAGTTTGAATGTTAAAGTTCTACAGTTATACACAGACAAATTCAATTATGCAAACACAGAAAAGAAAGAAACAACACAAGGCCACACTATATGTAATGTTAATGACAACAAAGAATACAACAACGACAAAGCCTTAGTCCCAAAATGATTTGGGATCGGCTAACATGAATCGTCGTAGGAGATCGTCATTGTCACCAATCAAACCAGAGAGGAGCAGGAAGTAAAAAAGAAAAAACAAGGAAGAGAAAGTGAATTAGTGAAAGTAAGATAAGAGAAAAATGTATATATATATATATATATATATCATAGAAGAAATATTGTAAGAGATAATAAAAAATAAGTAAAGTTTAAAATAAATGAGTAAGTAAATAAGAAAAATAAAATATTTTAAATAATGAAGTCTTAGCATACTCACAGATTATTGATCTTTGTCACTAGGGCTTGATCCATGTGCATATTTTAATGAAAATACCTAGAATATGTACAACACAGCAAAACTAATAATTATCTCATAATTCATAACTTTATGTACATCGTTCACAGTAGCTTCTCTCGAATCAGTTTCATTTAGTTTCAGAACATCAACTTCTCTGCCTATCAACCACTACTCTTATTTATAAAGATCAGAACATCGTGTTTGGATAAATCCAAATGGCACCACACAAGATACCAGGATCCTGATATTATAGAACATGATAAATATTTATAATAAAAAACATAGCAGCAGTCTTTTTAACAAAACAATAACATTAGCTTAAGGTATGAGATTTCGAAGGACAAGGATGCAACACTCATCCACAAACACATCTAAAATCTTTGAGAGCACATGAACACATCATTGCTCACAGCCAAATCATGTCTCATAAAAAACATTTTCCATATCACTTGAGTTTTCGTGGCCACCATTTTGAAGACCTTATCAGGCCCAACCGATCAACTACTTCCCGATCAGCTATCCAATGAAATCACATCTGATGGAAAGCAACTCCACTACCAGACAAGTTAGAAAAAGAGGTGGCCAGTACCCTAAACTGTATATGCCAGGATAGCCAGGTCACTCTAGTCTGCGGACTAACAGGACAATTCAAGATCCAGTAGTTTTTTTGCCAAGTCCAGAACCCGATTTCAAATTGAAAATGTGAAAAATTACAACTAAACTTGGCCATAACTGATTTGACCCTTATGAGGCTGGGGATTGATCCAGCCCTGTGTCAGAGGAGGCCTAAACAAGGCCAACCGTCCCATGGCCCTTGATTCGACTAAGAGCCAATACATTCAGAGTAAGTCCTCGCTGGTACCTGAGGCAGGCCTATGGTCAGCTCTAGCTAGGGAGTAGTAGTTCATGTCAGTTAAGGCCACTATATGGGCTTTGAACTGTGAAAGATACCAAAGACATACCCTCACAAACTCCTTTTCATTGGGTTGTGGTTACAGGCCAGGAAGATCCTTGGTTATCTTTACAACCAAATGCGGGCATCAACTAAAGAGTAGTATGATACCCTATTATAAGGATATTACTGAACAATATTATAAGGGATAGTAAAAAGTAAATAAAATAAGTACATTTCAAAATAGCATTATAAGTCAAATGGGAACAAAAAAAATAAGAAAAAAAATAAGAGTTTTCAGACGCAAGTAAAAGTAAGAGAGTCAAAATGGAAGATGTATAAGTCAAATGAAGTCATCAACATATATTCTCTCCCTCCAATTTGTCCTATCCAACACCATATTTTCTGCAATCCCAAGTAGGCTCATATCATGCTCAATCACCTTCCTCCAATTTTTCTTAGGTCTTCCCCAACCCCTTGCAATTCTATCACTTTGCCACCCTTCTAGCTTCCTAACCGGGGCATCACTTGATCTTCTGCTTACATGCCAAAACCATCTTAACCGATTTTCCATCATCTTAAACTCAATCAGTGCAACCCCTACTCTTTTCCTAATAATCTCATTCCTCAAACGATCCTTTCGTGTATGCCCACACATCCAACATAGCATGCGCATCTCACATTCATCTTATGCACGTGACAATGTTTCACTGCCCAGCATTCCGTTCCGTATAACAACGTCGGTCGAATTTCCGTGCGGTAGAATTTTCCCTTCAATTTTTGGGGCATGCCTGGGTAGTGACCCCGTAGCACTTTTCCTCCATTTACGAGCAAAAGGAAAGAAAAAACCTTAGGGGCGTTTATTTGGGGATTCAAGAAGGGTCAATCAACTAACTTGACTCTTTTTTTGTTGTTAGACCATTTAAATAATTCCCTTTACCCCTAGGTTTCACCCACTTTCCCTCTACCATGATTCCCACCGGCCCGTAAGGAATCAACCTAAATTCCAAACTCCACTTCACCCAAATACCTTAACCACCACTTTGACCATTCCATCTCAACACCACCATAACCCACGCCACAATCCTATCCGCCATCACCATTGCCGCCGACAACACTCCTTTAACCCCCAAATCCACCCCTAAACCAAATACCTACCGCGGAAACCCATCCCAACCACTCAGGAACCACCCCCAAACCATCCACCAGTAAAACCATCGAACCCCCAATTCCATAATTAAAAAACTAAAAAGAACCACCCTAACCACACCGAAAACCAACCCCCTGAAACAACCTCACCCCTCCCACCCCAAACACCACCCACCCTTTTCGAATAACCCTCTACACTCACCTACAAAACTAAACTAGATATGAGAGAGAAAAGAAAAAAAGGGTGGAGGTGGAAGGTGGAAGTAGTGTGTAGATCTCCTTGTCCCTACGCTCTGAAGAAAGGTGCCTAAAAATTTACATAATATAAAAACCTTAAAAAGCAGAAAACAAAATAATAAATCACAAATAACAAATAACAAATAACAAATTATAAATTATAAATTATAAATTATAAATTATAAATAATAATTATAAATAATAATTATAAATAATACATGATAAATAATAAATAATAAATTATAAATAAATAATAATAAATATTAAATAATAAATAATAAATAATAAACAATAAACAATAAACAATAAATAATAAATAATAAAAATAATAGATAATAAATAATAAATAATAAATAATAAATAATAAATTATAAATAATAATTATAAATAATACATGATAAATAATAAATAATAAATTATAAATAAATAATAATAAATATTAAATAATAAATAATAAACAATACACAATAAACAATAAACAATAAACAATAAAAATAATAAATAATAAATAATAAATAATAAATAATAAATAATAAATAATAAATAATAAATAATAAATAATAAATAATAAATAATAAATAATAAATAATAAATAATAAATAATAAATAATAAATAATAAATAATAAATAATAAATAATAAATAATAAATAATAAATAATAAATAATAAATAATAAATAATACTTCCTCCGTCTTTTAATACTCGCAACGTTTGAACTTTTGCCACTATTCATATAATCTACTTTGACTATTCTTAATGCTTTTTATATAAGATAAAACATAGTCATGTGAGATCTTGTTAGATTCGTCTCAATGTGTATTTTCAAAATATCAACTTTTTATAATTTTTGCATAAAGAGAATTTAAGATATAAATGATCAAAGTTGTGCATTGGCATGCGTGAAACTAACAAACGTTGCGAGTATTAAAAGACGGAGGAAGTAAATAATAAATAATAAATAATAAATAATAAATAATAAATAATAAATAATAAATAATAAATAATAAATAATAAATAATAAATAATAAATAATAAATAATAAATAATAAATAATAAATAATAAATAATAAATAATAAATAATAAATAATAAATAATAAATAATAAATAATAAATAATAAATAATAAATAATAAATAATAAATAATAAATAATAAATAATAAATAATAAATAATAAATAATAAATAATAAATAATAAATAATAAATAATAAATAATAAATAATAAATAATAAATAATAAATAATAAATAATAAATAATAAATAATAAATAATAAATAATAAATAATAAATAATAAATAATAAATAATAAATAATAAATAATAAATAATAAATAATAAATAATAAATAATAAATAATAAATAATAAATAATAAATAATAAATAATAAATAATAAATAATAAATAATAAATAATAAATAATATTAATAATATTATTATTAATATTGGAACTTATCTGAACTTATTGGAGCTTATCTGAACTTATCTGAACTTATTGGAACTTATCTGAACTTATTGAAACTTATTGGAACTTATTATTAATATTGGAACTTATCTGAACTTATTGGAGCTTATCTGAACTTATCTGAACTTATTGGAACTTATCTGAACTTATTGAAACTTATTGGAACTTATCTGAATTTATTGGACCTGAAACTTATTTTTTTAAGGTAAACATAACGCACCCTTAGTCAAGATCTTCTAAACATCTAATATGAGTGATTTAAGATTGGTGAAGGAAGGAGCATACAATGTATAAAAGGTTAAAAAATTTAATCATCAAAACTTTAAACTTCTTAGTAGTTTCAACTGCAACAACAAAAGGCAAAGGCGCCAGATGAAATATCAAAAAGATGTTAATTCACTTAATTCAGTATCGCTAAGTGTACTTACAGTGAAAAGGCAAGTTGAAGGAGTTCATCAATACAGTCGACCACTACACTCCGTGGAGCCGCAGTAGCAACTCTTTTTCTTAATATTTCCTTTGGAATCCAAAACCTCATCTATAGTATAATTGTAATGATACGTAAGCTCTTGTAGAGGAGGAATGTTCTCTGCCGCAAACAGCATTATGTGGGGAATTCTCTTGTCCTCATGGTCATAAAGGACATTCTGTGCATAGAGGTTAGGAGAACAGCTATGATTGATAAACCTCCCGATGTTCCCATACCTCACCGCGTCAATGGTAAAACCAATATTTTCTATCACATCAACGCTACTTGATGGCATTTCAGGCATGACAGCTGAAAGTCCTTCCCAAAGAGTAGAATCATTATAGTTTTGCCCAATATCAAATAGATATTCATCATTGCTAGTTCTTTTGTCAGCTTCCTTGTCATCCAACAACTCTCCTATATATTCACATACGAAGCTACCTGATGGAATTGTAGATAGACATCTAACACCCCATCCCCTAGAATCAGTCTTGAAGATCTCGAGAGGAAGTTTAATACCATGTTGGCTGACTCTATTGTGACAAGATGGAGGGCACTTGCACAATGGTCCACATTCATATACAAGGGATTTTGCCTGAACAATAGCTCCACTGTAATTGTATGGAATATCCCCTCCATTCCTAATGGCACAAGTACAATGCTCTGAATCTGAACATCCACTCTTACAATCACAGCCCTTAGGGGGTATAGGCCGGCACCAATCAGGGTACATCATGCTTGTAATATATGTAAACGATGGCGGTTTCTCATCATCTATGGTATTCACTGCACATATTGGAAACTCCTCTAAACCTTCAGAAATATCAGCTATACAACGACCCTCACGTGCTTTAAATTTCTTTGACTGTTTCATTTCCTTCCAAGCAAGCTCTGGTTGACCTGGAACTCTTTTCAGCTCGAACTTGTAGACCAACTTTCCATGGGAACCAAGATCGTGCCAGTATTTTTCAACAGTGTATAGTCCATCATAAGTGTATGTTGCTATCGTTTTTGATTTTCCATTCTTTGGCCTTCCATCTGAAGTCTCTGCAGGCTTTATCTCTTTAAACCCTCGAATAACTCTTACCAAAGTCCTTTTATCTATGCAGTTTTTCAGCCCTAAATTCCCTCGTTCAAGCTTCTGATCTTCAGGCTGCTTATCTCCACCTGTAGCATTTCCTCCCTGACCAGTATATATCAATACATCAGAGCTGTCCACGTCATTAGCATAACCTCCTGAAGCCACAATACTGATTGCAATAGGTTGATTATCAACTTTTATAGTATCTATACCACCTTGCAGAGGTGAATGAAGCCCAATCATATTGAGCTCTATGCGGTAGTTAAACACATCGCCAACTTCTACACCAGGAACAGACCCAATTCCTTTCTCTTGATTAATATATTTTCCACGTTTCTTAAGCATCGTTGCAGCAAGTATATCAGTCCTCTTACTGGCATTCTCTCGATCCTTGGACTTTATTTCTACTTCTTGCAATAACTTTCTGTGAACAGCCTGGAACAATCGCAACGTCTCTCGTACCTTAGTGCGCATACCTTTCTCACCCGAAGAACTAAGACCACAAGCATGAAAAATAACATCACCTGGATGATCTCTTGGAAGCAACTGAAAATTATTAAGGTCATCATCTTCAGAAGAGTCACTATTGTCTATGATATTTAGTGGCCTAGAAACACCGTCCACGCCCTCCTCGGGATAAGGTATCATCATCATACCTTTTTCCGCCAAGCCCTTTGTATCATCTTTGCTTTTATTATTGGGGGAGCACTTGCGGGTATCTTGGATAGAAACAGCACTCTTCTTCCCTCTTTTTCTCTTTACACTAGCCGCAGCTGACATGGTTTTAACTGCTCCTTTCCCCTGACTCCACGGGCAGTGAATTGCAGACATAAGACCTTGAACAATAACCATCTTCTTTCCACTTCCAGAGCCTGCTATGCACTCTTCTTGCAGTCCAACATTACAGGGAACACCAGTTGACTTTTTCTTCTTATTTATATCCTTAACATAAACCACAATCTGTTTGTCTGGTCCATCAGGAACCCTTCCTGTATTTCTCTCACCTATTCCGTTATATTCTAATTGTTCAATGTCCTCTTCATGCTGTTCACCATTTTTAACTTCAGAAATTTCTTCTTGTCCCCTAATCCCATAAGTTTTGCTGAATGAAGGAGCTTTATCAGAAAAATGTTTTAGTGTATCCCTACCTTTTCCAGAAGCAAGACCTTGTACGATTTTTACCCTGTCCTCAAAGGCAACTTCAGCTTCAAGCTCTCCTCCAACTAGATTTGCATCAATATGCACAACAGCTTTGTCAATCTTGGAAAATGGTTCCCCACGACCAATATGTTTTTCCTTTCTATCACCAAGCGTTGTCACATTATGCCCACAACCAACAGGGAAATCACGAACAGCAGAAACTTTTCTTCGAGGAGGATATTTAGGTTCCTTCCAAACAAGATTTGGAGGGATCGGATAATGTGGTAATGAACAAGGCTGTACACCAGTTCCCTTATCCACCATTTTGTTATCAATAGCATGTGCAGACTCTTTGAGATCAAGATCAGCAGTAACCTTTGGTGCAGTACGTGACTCTACAATTCGTTCGATCAAATCTGTTAATGTTCCATGGATTTCTTTTTCCTCATCCATGTTTGGCAAGACTAGAGATGACTTAGGATTGTCAACTGGCAGCTTCAAAAACTCTTCATTTCCACGCGCCACTTCGGCACATTTCACCACACTGTATTTCTCCTGTTCAATTGCAATTGGGCAGAATGGAATATCATGACTGTTTTTTTTGATGCAGAGAATATCATGACTTTGAGACTCAACTTTTTCTTCCAGAAGTACATTCTCCGCCTCTTCACGAATATCTCTACCCATTTTCATGTTACACTCTACATTTTTCAAAGCACCGCCCTCTTTCTGCCCACTGCTTCCCACTTCCTTCATCTGTAGGCTAATTCCTGCAGCATTTGGGCCACATCCATCGGGAAAATCACGGATCGCTGAGACTTTCCGCCGCGTGTATCTTGGCGGGGACACCAGCAAAGAACACTGCCCATTTTCTGACGCCCTCTTATCAGCAACTACTGAACCCATTCCCCCCTCTTATGGAAACCTATAATATCAAAAGTGGACTCTAATTAATACTAACATTAATTCCTTTTCCCCAATCAAAATTCCGGCAAAACCCCACACAAATCAACCAAGAATATAATGGTGCATGCAACTTCGACACGCCAAACAAATCAACCAATTGATTACATATCCCAATCAAATTCATGGATGTGTTTATCCCTTAGTCTGATCTCCAAACTCCAAACTATAGACTCTGGCATAACAGTTTTCCACTAACTTTTAATCTATTTAATTACTCAGACTAACACAAGAGTCAAGACTATATGTTTTCTACTTTATCCCCAAACTCACTTCAATCTCCTACAAAAGTTGCTTTTGTTGCCATGCCCCTACCCATTCCCATGTGCATTTGATTAACTTCCAGAGTCTTGAAGTAAGTTTGCTATTCCGAGACCCAACTCAAGACTATTGGCTATTTGGTTTTACATTATCCCAATAGACTCGCACCTTCAAGACTAGGGATAAAAACACCCTAGAAATCCTTTCAAAACAATCAAGCTAATCCATCTAACATAAAACCAAGATTTGAAACTTACTTTGCTAAATCAACAACAAGAAACAAAGAAAATTAAAACTATTATCTAGCAAAAGTTAATTGTCCTCAATCACTATCAAATTAACCCACATTTTTTCACCAATGAACCCAATAATCTCTGAAATCAACCCAAAATCGTAAATCAGAAAAATGATCATCATTATCATTACCCCATTACAAGCGGGGTAAGGGGGGTCGGGTATACGCAACCTTACCCTTGCAATTGCAGGGAGGTTGTTTCCAATTGACCCAAAAGCGATAATAGGACGATGATCTTCTACTTCATGGAAAGGAAGCGAAGAGGTTTTAAGAGCCATTTTGATTTAGTCCATTACATCCAAAACCAAGATATTGATATGGACAGAATCACAAAAATAGTCAATTGAACCAGACAAACTTATGCAACAAAAGATTATCAATTCACTTTCCCAATCATAATTCCGACAAAACCCCATAAAATAATCCAATAATGTATGCATGCAACTACGAAATCCGAAACAAATAAACCAATAATTGTTTCATGGTCTTTAGAAAAGAGAAAGAGAATGAAACCCTCCAATCCTTGTTTTTGTTGTTTGTTTGTTCATTTGTTTGTTCATTTATTTTTGTGTCTCTTTTTCTCTTCAAACAAACCTGTATAATTTGGGTGTTTTTCATTCCTTTCTCTCTTATTCCTTTCTAAATTTCATTTCTTTCAAAATTTCAACATCATCAAGCTAATCTATACAGGCAGCGACGCAACACTAAACCTACAAAGCACGGAAACGCCAAAAAATCACGACTTACCGTTTCCGAAACGTCCTGGAACGGGGAAACCGGGCGCCGAAACCGTTTCAGAAAAATGGAGACGTGTTTGAAACTGAATTCATCCCGGAAACGAATGCGAAACGAGATTTCAATCTAATATTCACGTTTCCCAAGCAAACTTGCTGATTGTATCAAAGTTTTTCCGCCAGAAAACTGAAATTAGGTTGAAGAAGATAGGTTGAAGAAGATCTCAGTTACTCTGTATTTCACACTTTTTTTTTTTTTGATAAAACAAAACTCTGTATTTCACACTTGGATAGCCTATATTCGAAACCGTGCTACAAATTTAGGCCTGGCCCAAGTAGACGAATGGAAATTAAATAATTTATGGATGTATTTGGTTCAGCATATTTTGAAACAAGTGTTTGAAATCATCCAACCTCATTATGTTTTCAAAAGCTTTTGTGTCAGGCGGCCTGACACGTGCGTGGGCGTCAGACCACGCTGACGTCAGCACACTTCCCCACGCGCGGGTGAATCACGCGCGTATAAATGCCCAATTTCATTACTCTCCTGCTCGGTTTCTCCGTGACCCAAACTCTCTTCCTCCTCCCACTTCATTTTCTCTCTCTTCCTCCCCCACCCCATTTTCTCTCTCTACGTCCTTCCACGCAACCACACCTCCTGCGGTGGTCTTACACCCTCGCCACCGTCCCAGACTACAATCTCACATCGTCAACCGCGATTCTCCAGGTTCGGGGTCGGATCAACAAATCGGGCCAAACTCTTCGATCTAGAGGAGATTAATCCACCGCACTCCTAACCCTAACCCTACCTCGACTTCTTGTGACGGAGACGGAGAGGAGTTGATGGCGACAGCGGCAAGGAGGCGATGAGACTTGAAATTGCCCGGGTGGGTCGCTTATCCAGACACTCCATTTAGGCTTTGCCGCTCAACGAGCTCGGGAAGTAGAATTACGTGGTCAAAGAGTCGTAACTATTAGAGGCAAACAATTGAATCTTGACTTGAATGTTTTTTACGGGTGATTTTTGAAATTGCGGTAGCCATAGATGCTGAATTCCAATGTGAAGGGAATCAAGTCAACAGTGGAATTATAAATGTTGAATTCCAATGTGAAGGGAATTAAGTCTTGTGATACATTTTGTCTTTTATCTTTTTTTTCCTTTTCTCTCTCATTACCAAGTCCCATTTTCTAAGTGTAGTGATTAAATTGGTTTTAGTTAAGTATAATTTATTTTTAGTTGTACTTTTGTCATCTTTAGTTATGAAATAAAATGCTCTAGTTACATTGTTTTGCATTTAAGTCCTTTTTTATTTTAGTTATAATTTTCTTATATTTAGTTAAGAATTATATTGTTTTAGTTAAAAAAAAGTCGCTTTAGTGTTTAAAATTTTAAAGTTTAGTTAATTATGATTTTATGAGATTTAGTTATGATTTTTTGAGTTTTAGTTAAAATTAAATTTGTTTTAGTTAACTTTAAATTTTTGAGGTTTAGTTATGATTTTTTTGATCAATTGTTTAACTAATTAGTTTCAGTGCTTAACTAATTGGATTCATAGCTTAATTAATTGATTCGGTTGCTTAACTAATTGGTTTTATTGTTTAACTAATTGGTCTCAATGCTTAACTAGTTGGTCAATTGTTTAACTAATATAGATCAAATCCTTTTTCCAAGGAAAGGATGGCCCAGTATAATGTCACTTTAGGGTCACTAGTAACTAATTAGCTCCAACGCTTAACTAATTGGATTCATTGCTTAACCAATTGGTTTTATTGTTTAACTAATTAGTTTCAGTGCTTAACTAATTGGATTCATTGCTTAACTAATTGGTTTGGTTGCTTAACTAATTGGTTTTATTGTTTAACTAATTGGTCTCAATGCTTAACTAATTGGTTCGACGAATTGGATTAATTGCTTAACTAATTGGTTCGGTTACTTAATTAATTGGTTTTATTGTTTAACTAATTAGTTCAAGTGCTTAACTAATTGGATCCATTGCTTAACTAATTGGTTCGGTTGCTTAACTATTTGGTTTTATTGTTTAACTAATTGGTCTCAATGCTTCACTAGTTGGTCAATTGTTTAACTAATATGGATCAAATCCCTTTTCCAAGGAAAGGATGGGTCAAAGTCCAAAAATATTACACCTAACCTAGTATAATGTCACTTTAGGGTCACTAGTAAATAATTTTCATTAATCGATTTAATGTTAACTAAAGCACGATTATTCTTAACTAAATCTAAGAAAATCTTAACTAAAACTTATAAAATCTTAACTAAACTTAGAAACATGTAACTATAACTTATAAAATCATAACTAAAACTTCGATACCTTAAAACTTCTTTAAGCATAACTAAAAACTCAGAAAAACTTAACTAATTAGTTCCAATGCTTAACTAATTGGTTCAGTTGCTTAACTAATTGATTTTATTGTTTAACTAATTAGTTCCAATGCTTAACTAATTGGGTCCATTGCTTAACTAATTGGTTTTATTGTTTAACTAATTAGTTTCAGTGCTTAACTAATTGGATTCATTGCTTAACTAATTGGTTCGGTTGCTTAACTAATTGGTGTTATTGTTTAACTAATTGGTCTCAATGCTTAACTAATTGGTTCGACTAATTGGATTAATTGCTTAACTAATTGGTTCGGTTACTTAACTAATTGGTTTTATTGTTTAACAAATTGGTCTCAATGCTTAACTAATTGGTCTCAATGCTTAACTAATTGGTTCGGCTGCTTAACTAATTGGTTTTATTGTTTAACTAATTAGTTTCAATGCTTAACTAATTGGTTCGGTTGCTTAACTAATTGGTTTTATTGTTTAACTAATTAATTCAAGTGCTTAACCATTTCGTTTCATTGCTTAACTAATTAATTCAAGTGCTTAGCCAATTGGTTTCATTGCTTAACAAATTGGTTCAACTTCTTAACTAATTGGTTCAAATGCTTAACTAATTAGTTCGATTGCTTAACTAATTGATTTAATTGCTTAACTAATTAATTCGATTGCTTAACTAATTAATTCGATTGCTTAACTAATTAATTCAAGTGCTTAACTAATTGGTTTCATTGCTTAACTAATTGGTTCAAATGCTTAACTAATTAATTCCAATGCTTAACTAATTGGTTTCATTGCTTAACTAATTGGTTCAAATGCTTAACTAACTAGTTCAATTGATTAACTAATTAATTCAAGTGCTCAACTAATTGGTTTCATTGCTTAACTAATTGGTTCAAATGTTTAACTAATTAGTTTGATTGCTTAACTAATTGGTTCAAATGTTTAACTAATTGAATTTCAACGTTTCACTAATTAATTACAATGCTTAACTAATTGATTTCATTGCTTAACTAATTGGTTCCAAAACTTAACTAATTGAATTTTGGGATTAACTAATTGAATTTTAGGCTTAACTAATTAGTTCCATTGCTTTAACTAATTGGTTCAAATGCTTAACTAATTAGTTCGATTGATTAACTAATTAATTCAAGTTCTTAACCATTTCGTTTCATTGCTTAACTAATTAATTCAAGTGCTTAGCCAATTGGTTTCACTGCTTAACAAATTGGTTCAACTGCTTAACTAATTGGTTCAAATGCTTAACTAATTAGTTCGATTGCTTAACTAATTGATTTCATTGCTTAACTAATTAATTCAATTGCTTAACTAATTAATTCAAGTGCTTAACTAATTGGTTTCATTGCTTAACTAATTGGTTCAAATGCTTAACTAATTAATTCTAGTGCTTAACTAATTGGTTTCATTGCTTAACTAATTGGTTCAAATGCTTAACTAACTAGTTCAATTGCTTAACAAATTAATTCAAGTGCTCAACTAATTGGTTTCATTGCTTAACTAATTGGTTCAAATGTTTAACTAATTAGTTCGATTGCTTAACTAATTGGTTCAAATGTTTAACTAATTGGTTCAACTGCTTAACTAATTGGTTCAAATGCTTAGCCAATTGGTTTCATTGCTTAACAAATTGGTTCAAGTGCTTAACTAATTGGTTCAAATGCTTAACTAATTAGTTCGATTGCTTAACTAATTGATTTTATTGCTTAACTAATTAATTCGATTGCTTAACTAATTAATTCAAGTGCTTAACTAATTGGTTTCATTGCTTAACTAATTGGTTCAAATGCTTAACTAATTAATTCCAGTGCTTAACTAATTAATTCGATTGCTTAACTAATTAATTCAAGTGCTCAACTAATTGGTTTCATTGCTTAACTAATTGGTTCAAATGTTTAACTAATTAGTTCGATTGCTTAACTAATTGGTTCAAATGTTTAACTAATTGGTTCATTGCTTAACTAATTGGTTCCAAAACTTAACTAATTGAATTTTGGGATTAACTAATTGAATTTTAGGCTTAACTAATTAGTTCCATTGCTTTAACTAATTAGTTCGATTGCTTAACTAATTAACTCAAGTGCTTAACTAATTGGTTTCATTGCTTAACTAATTGGTTCAAATGATTAACTAATTAGTTCGATTGATTAACTAATTAATTCAAGTGCTTAACTAATTGGTTCAAATGCTTAACTAATTAGTTCGATTGCTTAACTAATTGGTTCAAATGTTTAACTAATTGAATTTCAACGTTTCACTAATTAATTACAATGCTTAACTAATTGATTTCATTGCTTAACTAATTTGTTCCAAAACTTAACTAATTGAATTTTGGGATTAACTAATTGAATTTTAGGCTTTGACTAATTAGTTCCATTGCTTTAACTAACTAGTTCGATTGCTTAACTAATTAATTCAAGTGCTTAACTAATTGGTTTCATTGCTTAACTAATTGGTTCAAATGATTAACTAATTAGTTCGATTGATTAACTAATTAATTCAAGTGTTTAACTAATTGGTTCAAATGCTTAACTAATTAGTTCGATTGCTTAATTGATTGAATCTCAACCTTAACTAATTGAATTTCAAACTTAACTAATGGGTTCAATTGCTTAACTAATGGGTTCAATTGCTTAACTAATTAGTTCAATTGCTTAACTAATTAGTTCAAGTGAATAACTAATTAAATTTTAGGCTTAACAATTTTTTTAAAAAAAAATCTATAAACCAATTAGTTTCAGTGTTTTACTAATTAGTTTTATTGCTTAACTAATTGAATCTATTCCTTAACTAATTGAATCTATTCCTTAACTAATTGAATTTCAGGCTTAACTAATTGG
This sequence comes from Spinacia oleracea, assembly GCF_020520425.1. NCBI lineage: Eukaryota > Viridiplantae > Streptophyta > Magnoliopsida > Caryophyllales > Amaranthaceae > Spinacia > Spinacia oleracea. The sequence continues at coordinate 108,981,180 of NC_079488.1, forward strand.
TTCAATAACTAAACTATTTGATTTTCAGGTTTAGCAAATACTTTCTTCATATCTGTAAACTTATTGGTTTCAGTGTTTAACTAATTAGTTCTAGTGGTTAACTAATTGGCTTCAATGCTTAACTAATTGGTCCAAATACTTAAATAATTGAGTAATTAATTTCATCGCTTGACTAATTAGTTCCAATAATTGACTAATTAATTTCATCGCTTGACTAATTAGTTCCAATAATTAACTAATTGAATTTTAAGCTTAACAAATACGTTTTTTTATATATGTAAACTTATTAGTTCCAGAGCTTAACTAATGAGTTACATTGGTTAACTAATTCATTATATTGCTTAACTAATTGATTTCATTGCTTAAAAATTTGAATCTTAACTAAAACTCTGAAATTCGTTATCTAAAACTCGTAAATACATAACTAAACATCAAAAATTCCTAACTAAAACCAAGAAAATCGTAAATGAAACCAAAAAAATCTTAAATATAACTTAGGAAAACTTAACTAAAACCAAAATTCCAAAATTCTATATTTATTCTTAACTAAATGTAACAAAATTATAACTAAAATAACTAAATGTAACAAAATAAAATAAAACATAACTAAAACGAAATTATTCTAAAATAATATAATAAATAACTAAAACTATTTATTTCTTAACTAAATACAACAAAAATATAACTGAAATAATAATTGACAAAAAACTGCAACTAAAAAATTTCATTTCATAACTTAAATATAACTAAAACAATACATTTCTTTAACTAAAACCATGAATATTATAACTAAATCAACATCACCAATAACCAACAACATCAACAGCAGCCACGGCAGCAGCAAAAGCAGCTCCGGCGACGAAAATCAGGGGCGACCTCCAGCCAGACTAGAAGAACAATGTCAGAAACAGAGTAGAACAAGGATTACCGCACCATTGCTCCTCCGCGAACAACAACAACAACATCGGCAGGTAGTACCAATTGCACCAAGGCCCTGCACCACATCTTCCTTGCCAGCCTGCTCCAACCAGCAACAGAAGATCAACATCAATTTGGAGATATAACTGAAAGAGAATAGACGCTCAAATTGAGGAGAGGTACCTTGAGACGCTGAGGCCACAGCCGGCTCCAAACCAAATCAAATCTCACCTTCGGCCACCACCAAGCCCGGGACCAAAAGTCGAGTGCAAAGCACCAACTCAATCCACCGCAGCAGCCCACAACTATAGGCGATGATAAAGTCAACCGAGAGGGATCGACGGCAATAATCGGTGTAGCGGCCATTAAATTAGGGTTTGAGACTCAACCTCGTAATCCATTCTTTCTCTCTCCTCGTTTCCTCCCCCTCAGGCGCCACCACCGTTGTTACTGCTTCTGTTTCTCGTAGAGACGACCACAACTTCGGAGGAAGCCCCAACCATCGCCGCCTGTGCTCCCTCACACCGTTGAAATGCAGACGGTTTTTAGGAGAGAGAAGGAGGCAGAGAGTTTGAGGATAGAGAACGAAATGAATTAGGGTTTTGAAATAGGGTGAAAAATAGATATTTATATGACCCACAAATTAAAACCCACGAGTTTTTTCGACCCGCGATCTGACCCGCGACAGACCCGTGGGATGGACACGTCTGACGCGTCAGACCGTCTGATTTAAAAATTTGTACATTATACAAATTTTTAAATTTGGTTAACTATTTTGGTTAACTATTTTTATAAAATTTAAAATTTGGGGACCCACCTCCAAAACCCCTATGGTATCGAGTTCTCATACTCAAGGGCGAGGTGGGTATATGGAATTATATTAACTTAAAATAAAATCGACAGTGCAAACTCGATCAAACAAACACAATGACAACCTAACTAATGTTACTCCACCACCGTCGCCGCCCAAGCTACCCAAAAAATCAATATCATAAAAATTATACTACAAAGTTACTACCCTATCGATTCGCCATCAAATCGCCAATGTTACCTAACGCCACCATCAACACCCCGTAAGAATCCAAAATGACGAAATTAGAATATTGAAAAATAATTTAACTAAATATATCTTTGAATAAAATACATAGATATATTGTTAATCGTCGAAATTTTGGACATTGAAGTCTAGATTTGTAGCTTCAATTGTAAAAAAACAACCACCAAAAATCAAATTTCGTCCAGTGATAGAAGAATGTGATGGTTAGATTTGAAGCAAAGCGAGCGATTGTGGTGGTGGAGTTGGTGTCATATATCAAAATATAATGCGTGCCTTTTATATTTTATTGAATTTAGTTTTTTTTCCTTACATCTTTAAGTAGAAGGGGGAGGGGAAGGTGTGAAAAACAAAAAGATAAGAATAAGGAATAGGAGAGTATATTATCGGTAGGATTAAATTCTAAATTTATTTTACCAAACAGGTGGAATGAGTTATGATTTTCTATGTATCGTTGATTATAAACCCATGGGTTTAATACTCAAACATATACCTTATACCTGTGGTCGAACCAAACGAGATCTAACTGAATAGTCAACAAAATATGGATATAACTGTATGCATTAAAAATATCATAAATGTCACTAATTAGAACATTGTACACAAAACTTTGACGTTAAATTTGTGTTTACAATGACAATGGATTTTTATTTATTTTATCTCTTCTCCTTACTTTACCTCGTAATAACATTTTGAAAATTATTTTTTAAATTTTAAAAATTATTCATTAATAATTAATCATATGTTAATCAACAATTTTTTTTATTATCTAATTAAATATATATTTTTTAATCAATTAATAACTTCAATAACTATATACTAAAATACACATCATGATTGACACGTGTCATCTCTCGATGTGTCTTTGACTTTTTTTTTTAATTTAATTTAATTTAATTTTATAATGTCTACTCCATTAAAGAAACTTTTAAAAATTAAAAATTTTCTATTTTGTTTCCTTCCATATCATAGAATAATGTAAGGAGTATATTACAAGTAATATTACGAGTTCATTTATTATGGCAAGAATCGAAAATAATACACTGCACTATTACTATTGAATTTCTAATATTAATATGAAAAATATCAATCACGTAACATGGAAAAAATTGCAAATTATACACTGCACTATTACTATTGATTTTCTAATATTGGTTTATATGTTACTAATTACTATCATAAAAATATATGATTTTACAATCTTAACAAATGAATTTAAACTGCAATATAAAAATTTAGAGAAATCATTTAACTCTTATGTTTCTTAAACTTAGCTTATTATTAAACATAATTTCTATTCAATTTTTGAAAAAAAGTGAAAATAAATTAATAATACCGATGTTCAATTTGTAGTTTACGTACGTAGTATAATTCATGTTTAATTGACCACTTTGAACTAATTGTGTCTTATACAAATTCAAAATTTTACTACGTCGTGACAAAATATTAGTTCATTAAAAATATTTCATATTTATAATATTATTTACGAGTAATTATAATACTCCGTAAACAAATTTTAATTTCATATGTGCTTTATACGAGTCCTAAGCTAGCTATTTGTATATTTAAGTCGTTTCCCCGTATTTTACAATTTTGAAATCTGAAGTTTCTCCGTATCTCCGTTTCTCCGCTTCCGTTTCCGTTTTCCGTTTCCATGCAACCTATCATTAAACCCTAATTTGTAAATTATTTCACTAAATCAAACAACATCAATAAAAAAAATGGTATCCCCCGTAAGTTAAATTCATCCATGTCGCCCTATGTAAGAGAGGCATTTTCACTAATCAACCCAACAATCTCTGAAATCGATCCATAATCATTAAATCAGAAAAATGATAAATTGAACCAACAAAATTAACAAAACTATGCAGCAAAAGATTAAAAAGTTGAAGATTAAACAAGTACTTATGCAAGGGAGGAAAAATTAACCTCGAGAAATGCGGGACAAAAATATGTAAGAGAGAGGAAGTTATGCCGGAATCAACGCCGGCGACGGCGTGCATGGAGGAGAAGTGATGCTAACGTTGATAACCGCACTGCACTGAGACTTTGCGAGGAAGAGGCGCAAAGTTATGACCACCCTTGCAAGTTGTAATTACTTGATTGCTGAATGCAAATGATTTTGTCAATTGTCACTCCTTTGCTAAAGAATGGTGCTTAAGGACTTAATTGTTATACTCCCTAAGTATTCCCCTCGATATCCACGAAATAACCGAAAACCCCAAAATACCCTGTCTTTGACGACTTTATAGGAAAACCTAGTGTAAATTCCTTCAATATTTAATTAAAAAAAAAAACTTTGACCAGAACCTAGTTTTAGGAAAATGATTTGAACTTATTAAAATAGGATGAAAACGGGATATTATGTGAATGATTTATTGCAGTAAAAAGATGATGTAAGCAAGTGTGAGGACCGCAATAGGGAGAGAAATATTAACATAATTGGAAGTGGGATCATGACATGCCAAAAAAGTAAAGTGTAAATACGACCGATTATAGAAGTTGTATCTTTTAATTAAATAAGGAGGGAGTATTACCTTAAAGTATGTTTTATTTTAAAACCACTACTACTTTACGGTTTCTTTATTTTAAAATCAAAATATCTCTTTCATTTTCTTAATTGTTTTAAGTGATTAGAAATTCATTCTCCTCCTTTATGTGTAAGGTTTCATATAGAACTAGATTAGTTCCCGTGCACGCAATGATTTTCTAAAATTATTTAGTCATTTTTTATATAATATATTTGACTGAAATATTTCGCTCCCATTGGTTACCGCATAATTAATAAATCTTGAACATTACTCGTTTACCCATCTTGCAATTTTAGTCCGATTGCATATTTTATATGCTTAATATGCTAATTAGACCAAAATATTCGATATATTCATATGCTAATTTGACCAAAATATTAAGTAAATATATTTTCCATTATCAACATTTGATTTTGAAGGAAATGTGTCCTTCACCCAAGGTGCATTAAGTCTAATACCAAGGTTCAGATTAATTACGAACATTTAATTCAGTGAGATCAAGTGATCGGAACAGCTAGCTGGAGCAATGCTTCCGACGAGTGAGTTCTAATCTATATTAGGCTCACAGCTTACTCTTGACTGAACCTATAAGGTCACACCAATGACATGTAACATATCACCGAATTAAATGAATCGGAAATTCATTTAATAGCTTTTCGGGAATTAATTCGGAAAAACATAATATACGATACGACCTTGCATCGGAATCGTATCGCGAATATTCGTAAGCTGAACAAAACGAATAATCGTATCGTACGACGGTGATTCGTCGTGTACGATACGATAAATAATAGCCGCAAGGCGTTCGTCGCGAATACGAGCCGCAACGGAGCTGCCAGCCCGTCGCGCAAGGCCCAACGAGCCAGCGAGCTCGCATGCAGCAAGCAAGCCGGTCCGCGGCACAAGTGTGCGTGCACAAGGGGCAGCAGCGAGCAAGCAAGCGAGGCCCGCAGCCCATCGCTGCTGCTCGCCTGCTGTGGGCTTCGGCCTGTAGTGGGCTTGCGCGTGTGTGGCTTGCCGTTTGGTTTGGCGTAAAACGTTTTCAGTGAAAAATGGTTAAACATAATTCAAAACTAGTTTTCTTTGTTTGGTTCGTTGCAAGAAAATTAATAGGAAAAGGAAAATGTGAGAAGATGAGAGAAGATTGATGGGAAGAAGGAAGAGGGAGGTAAGAATGTAAGAAAGTGGGAAAGTAGTTTTTCCAACTTTCAGGGAGTTATGAATATTTGTTTCCCATCCCTTAGTCAAACCAAACAATGTAAAATGATTGAAAAAGGGGAAAGGTAACCAAACTCTCAAATTATTACAGCATTTAGGAATTATATTGTAACTGAATTCATCAATTTCCGATATAATCTTGATCGGTTCGATTTGAAGTGTGGTATAGTCTAAATTGATACTCCTTAGAAGCCAACTTGGCAACAAGGACTCGATGCTTGACTAGCTGGACTGAGGTTCTAAGTCTATACTTTGAATTTATCATGTTCTTTCCCGGTGTCTGAGACTTAGCATTCAGGTGCTCTTTTGCATTGCATTTTCTACCTATAGAGAAACTAAAGGTGGTGATGAGTTTGGTTGTGTCCCGCATATCATATTCTCGTGTACGAGACTTAGGCTCTTGGTAGGGTGTAAAACGTTTTCATGGAAAACGATTTTCTCTTTTTCAATCATTTTACGTTGTTTGGTTTGGCAAGGGATAGAAACCCATTTTCCATAAATGCTCAAAGGTAGAAAAACATTTGGAAGGGAAGGGAAACCACTTTTCCACTTTTCCTCCTTACCGCCATCTTCCTTCTTGCCATCAATCTTCACCCATATTCTCCCATTTTCATTTTCCATCTTGTAAGGAATCAGACAAAGCAAAACTGGTTTGGAATTGTGTTTTCCTTGAAAGTTTTCCATAAAAATTATTTTTCACCTGAAAACATTTTACGCCAAACCAAACGGAGCTTTAGCTGCAGATACTTTTACATTGTCTATCCTATAGAGAAGTCTAAGGAAGTCATTGAGTTTTACAAGGCACTCACGAAAGTGGCAGCTCAAGTGTCTCTAGCAGTCTAGCACCTTAGGTCATCTAAACTGCATCTCACTGAAATCATCTCTCCCACAACAAGTTTTAAGTTTAATCTTGGTTAGTATTAGAAATTGAACCAGAATTGCTATGTTTTGTGGCATTGGTGTGTTCTGAATTGATATGATTGTGTTTAGAATTTGCAAATCAAAGAATCATCTTCTTCAGAGCATTTGTAGATTTTAATGTGTTGTTGTACTGTGCTACTGCATAAGAAATGGACTGGGATAGAAATGGAATGGTTAACTTCAAAGAATTTCTATTTGCCTTCACCCGTCGGGTTGGTATCGATGAAGCTAAAGACGAGGATGAAGTAGATGAGGGTGAAGGTGAAGGAGAAGCTTAATCCTTACTTTCTTGGATCTTCCTCTATAGTTTTCTGTCATATGTACTACCTGTAACAGCAAATAGTTGAGCTGGTTAGGTGGATGGTGCTTGCACCTTGGACTCTTAATTTTGACAAAATGTTGAGTTGTTATACAAAGGCATGGTTGCTGTTTTTTTTCCCACGGCACACGGGCTGCTGATTGCTTTGCTCATTTTCTGATGTACATAACCACCACTTGTGTGCAGCAGCCAACAGTACAGCTTTTAATAAGTGTAGCATGATACTTTCTGAAGGTCTTTGGTTTTGCATTTCATTTTCTGTACTTTCTTTGAATGTGTTTATACAGATTTTGTAGTCTGCAACGATATCTCTCTGCTTTGAACCATAGTATGAAACTCAAAAGTATGGAACTACTACCTCCAACTCTACAAGGCTCCAATTCAAAAGGCTGCATTTATGTTCTAGAGTCCCTGTTCAAATTGTTGTGCCTAGGAAGCGAGCATTGTGCCTAGGAAGCGAGCATCTAATTATGAGTACTCCCTCCGTTTCTTTTTACTTGCAACAGTTTTCTTTTCACGTTTGTCAATGCATAACTTGAACAGTTAACATTGAGTTGACATGTTCTTTGTTTTGGTAAAACAAGGCGTATGGAGCCTACACTCTGTGGTGTTGGCAAGGCGAAACCATTTTTCACAATTTTTTATTGTTTATTAGGTGCGTCTCACTTTGGCGCAGGGAACCCCAAATCACCTAGGTGCGCCTTGAGCCTTTTCATACATTGGCTCCCTATCACAATTCTCAAACCCTTCTCCAAAACAAGTGTGAAAAAGATCCCAAACTAATAGTAAGATCAAACTTGAAAAAATGGCACAAATCAATCAATCCATTCAAGTTCTACAACTTCTAAAAGACATTCAAACCCATCTATATGGGTAGCACTTCTGTTCTCCAACAAAAGCACACCATATAATATTAATAATAACAGCTACAATCACCCTACCAAAACTTGACAATCTCATATAATACAAGACTGAAAATCAGGTTTCTAACTTAGCCTAAAGAAGCATACAAACGCAAGCCATCTGAACACAACTGGTCATTTTTCAGGAATATAAGCTATTACCACCTCAACCAACCCAGACTAGATGCTTAAACATGCTTGACTTTTACCATTAAAATAAAAAATAGAACTGGTGCACTAATTGCGCCAGTGCCCCGATGGCAGTTGGGACTTCAGAAGCACTGTGGCTGATGATACATCATCAGTACCAGTAGTAGCCTGGGTATTTTCCGGTTTTACCCTTTCGTAGCTAATATTTCCTCCAGAATCCCGTAAATGTATCACCCCCGAGTCTTGGCCCTCTTCATCCCCAAGCTGTTGTGAAAGGGAGATACCGAACCAGACATGTGAGAACCATCTTCGCGAAGTGTACCGTTGAGCATAGCTAGCTCTCGTAGCTGCTGTTTTTTGAAGTAATCCTGCGACTCATCCTGTTCAACATAGATGAGAACGTTAGAATGCCATTTATGATAGGGGTGCGCAAAAATATCCGATCCGAAAATTCGATGATCCAATCCGAAATATTGGATATCCGATCCGGTTTTAAGTTTTCGGAATCGGATATGCGGAAAAAAAAATCGGATTTTTGGATCGGATATCCGGATTAAAAAATCGGATTTTCGGATCGGATTGGGTCAACCTTTTTCCATTTCGCATATCCGAAATATCCAAAATATTTCAAAATTTTGGAAAAAAACTAGAAAATTTCTGATAATCCGATCCAAATTTTCGGATATCCGATCCGATTTTAAGGTTTCGGATATATCGGATCGGATATCCGAAAAAATAGTGTAAAATGTGATTATTTTTATTTGAAATTCGGATAGTTTTCGGATTTTCCGAATCGGATTTGGATCACATCTTCCCGATCCGATATCCAAAATTGAACACCCCTAATTTATGATGCATAAAAATGAAAAAGCACGCCAAATCACAAGGTTATGCTCAGTTCTCCAAACCCTAGAATGACGTACCACAGGCTTGAGAAGATCCTCGAGTATGTCACGTGCTTGCATCAGGCGGGTATCAATTACTTCAACAGGCATTTCTGCCTCTACAAGTATGTGAAGGGGTTCATTGAGATGTTCATACCCTGGTTTTCCCCGCATCATATCCTCCTAGAAAGGAAAGGAACGCAATTTTAGCTACTGGGTAAGAACAAAAACAGTAATTGATATCAAAACTAATCTAATATAGGCAACGATTTCAGAACAATACAATGATGCTGCACAAGCATACTACTTTCATCATTCAATAACAACCAAGCCTTAGTCCCCAAAATGATATGGGGTCGGCTAACATGAACCTTCATAAGTAAGAGAAGTTAAAGGTTATGTTAAAGAGAATAAACAAGGAAAAACGAGGCCTGCTTTTATCATTCACAAATAGATTTTTTTTTTTTTTTTTTGAGGGGTCAAATAGAAAATTAGTGAAAAACAAACAAATAAATTATACATGTTGAAACAAAAACCACCAAAAATAATTTTCTTTTTTTTTTACAGGAAGCCACCTTGGACAACCAAATTACACATTTTCCCATCATGTTCTTTGTTCTAACTCAAGATATATCCTCAGCATTCAAATTATGCTGCAAGAGCACACCATATAAGGAAATAACAGTTACAAGTAACGAATTTGGATGGTCCATTTAGGGTTTAAAGAAGTCGCTAAAGTGGGTAAACTGGGAATTTTATCTGTCAATCTACAGTTTTGTGGGTTCTCAGCTCGTCACAAAACCAGAACAGATTAAAAGCAAGTACAAAAACCTAACATTAGATAAACCATAACAAATTTACAATATTATAAGAAGGGATATTGATTTCCTCCTGCATAACAATTGATGTAAAGTACAGCCTAGGTATGTAGCTTAACTAAAGGAACCTCTGCTAATGCGGGCTCCGTAACAATTCAGTAGCACTTATATAATGGTTAGTGAACTTAGCAAAATTCGCATTGCATGGGGATAGCCTACCTCTGTTATTGCAATAATTCATGTTTCAACAAATATACCTTTCGAAAACGGATATTGGTACAGTCTCCTACCAACAACTGTAATTGAATTAACCTTAACTCTTTTTACTACTAACATGTCTATATTACATCCAGAAACTTATGACAGGTAAAGCAGGAGTTAGCCACATCTCCATCCGCATTTAGTAAATTAAACTATCATAGTAGCACCATAATTAATAAGTGGCAGTTACCCATTCAGCAATGTATTAATATATCTAGCATGGATTATCAAAGATTAAACAAGAACATGATAACTAAAAGAAAAACGGCAAAGGAAGAACTTCGTCTCAGACATCATAATATGCCAAAACTTCTAATTAGCCTACCAAAGGCATGAAGCCAAGGCTCTGTTTTGTTCGGCTTATTTTAACTTATTTCAGACAAAATAAGTTCAGATAGGTTCAGATAATATAAGTTCGGCAAAAATAAGTTTTTTCAGACATTTTCACACACAAATAAGTTTATTGTAGACAAAACAATTTTTTCCAGATAAAATAAGTTCAGATAATATAAGTTCAGTCAAAATAAGTCCAATAGAACGGAGCCTAAAAGAACAGTGTTGTTGGTGATTCTGGTCAAAGAATCTCCACAGTAAGCATATGGTAGTCTAACCCCCCACGCAAACATACATATACCACTTTGATGGCGGAGCTCAACACCCCCTCCCCCCCCCTCCAGCGGCTTTTAACGTTGTGGGAAAAGTACGTCCATTTTCTAAAAACATAATTGAAAATAATAAAAGTAATCAATCACCACAAGGATGCAACATTTACTAATTAAATCTAACCTAAAGACTAATCAAATGATTACATTTATAACTGTACATGAACAATCAAATGATTACCTTCGTCGGATCCTTAATGCTGCCACGTCCTCTGATAAGAACACGGCAGTCAGTAGAAGCTTCAACTCGCTTTAATGAGTTTCCCCTGGGGCCAAGGAGACGACCGACAAAGTTGTACTGCTATAGCGATTGAACAAAGATACAATGAGATTGTGTTGCAAAAGAAAATGCCATTCATGAATCTTGAGCACATAATCAAAATATAATAAGAAATACAACAACTTCATACATTGGGATAGTTGTCAACAGGAATATCCACCCTGATAGTCCTCTTCACGATAAGGCCTGATGAGTTACCATGAGAACCAAGCCAGTTCTGAGCTGGAGACTGGTGTAAAAGACCAGACATCTGCAGAGAAAGCTAATCTTGTTAAAGGAATGCCAAAATTCATAGAAAGGGACTCTTTTATTCCCGAACTTCTTACAGAGGGGGAGGGCCACATAAATTTGGGGAAGATTCATTCAGAAAATAACAATAACTCAACATAATATCAGAAACCCACATCTGTTCTTTAACAGTGCAGTTACAGGTCCATAATTTTTTAAAAATTCACCACAATGCTTATAGCTAAACTGGTTCTGAAGTCAAGGCCATGTCCAGAAGAACTAAGCTTGCAAGTAGGTATTAGTATCAGTAGAAAATTACTGCACAGAAAATTTCGAGGGGGGGGGGATCCTATAATCTACAGTCTGGAAAGTCTATTTTCTTGAAAAGATTTAAAATGGCTGGCATTTTGAATGCGGACACATGCATTTAAGAAAATCATGACAAATATGCCTTGGGTCATAAAAAATAGAAAACTATCCACCTCAACAGCAGCAGTCCAACCTACATCTAATATATTCCATGACTACTTCATCACTTCCTGTCATGAGAAGAGTGGATACGCTATCAACAAATTGTTAGCACTAAAATACAAAATTGAGTCAGTAAAGATTTTTAAACAGTAAAATTTGACGGAAACTAAAGGTCCTGTTAATGGTCAGTAATCCGTACTTCTGATTGGAAAGGTGATGCCCATCCATTCATATCTGCTCCTCCATTTGAGTATATTCCTCCAGATGGCAGAGACCTAGCATGTTCAAGCGCAGTTTGATCTAAAATTGAAGCATTCCCCAACAGTGAAGTTACACGCAATATTTCTGCTCAATGTCAATTTTCAATAACAGATGTACTAGTTAGCATTTGTTAAATATTAGTTGGCAATTCACCACAAACACAATACAGTTTTGCCGAGTTAGATCAGAAATCAAACACCTTCACCACCCTGTCCACACGCCACTGGGGTGGGGGGAGAGGGAGAGAAGGAAAAAGGTAAAGGAAACAATTTGTAACAAGCTAAAGGGCATAAAAGTAAATAGAGAATTTTTAAAAGCATTGTATGGACTAATGATCTACAACAACTTAATCAATGGGGCAAAGCTTCCAGTATCCTACATCACAAGCAATCCATTCTCCCAAACTCACTCAAAGTTAAAAGCAAAAAAAATGAACATAAGCAAACTCCTAAGGAAATTTTTTCGAAAGAACACATGCGCCAATTCCAAATGATCCAATCCATTCTACAGTTTCAGGGGACACACATATTCTCCAGGGACATATCTTTGGAACTCTTAACCACATCCGTTCACAACCTCCAACAGCCCAGGAGATTAACAATGCGATCAGATGTAAATAACCGCCCAATGAGTTAACATACAGGTGCACAATGACTTTTAAATTTGCCGTCCTCAGTTAACAATGCCCTTAAAAAATGATACAAAACTGCCTGAACAGAAGTCAAATTATGCCAGTACTTATTGCTTAAACTAGATACATGTTATCCTGTCCAGGAATCACTAAGGAGTAAGGACTGATACACCCTTAATATCCAGTAAAAACTGCATAGTGAGCTCAACCAAGGATAGCAGGCTAACACATATCACTAGCAAAAAATAGGCCCGTGTGCTGTAGTAAAGGTTAGAGGGTCTAGTTTTTAAAACCACACGTGCTCTAAGATTGGGGTCATAGTAAAGTATTAGACTAAACCAAACGCCTCACTGAACTGTCCTTTGCCTCTTATTTGCCATAACGCAGAATGACAATCCATGTATTTCCAGTCAATTGTTCAACAGGCCAATATCTCTGCACTGCACTAAGTAGCCTCCTAGTCTGTAGCATGCAAGACCCTGATTAGAGATACTCATTGTAGACAAAAGGACAATGGTCTGAAATGGTAATCCAACCTTTCTTCCCATTTAAAAAGTCAGAATAGAAGGTCATGGATGGAAAACAAAGATGTCTAGTGACCTTGAGAACAAATTATGCTCCTCTCTTTCCCATACTCAAAGACCGTTATGCGAGCAGATTAAGAAAGATATTCAGCTTGAAAATAGCATATCAAAGAAAGAAAAACAACAAAGTGTCACAAGTTATTCGCTATTGTGAATCGTGATGGAAGGCCATGCCCCAGAAGGTGTGCTAAAATTAAAATTAGGGAGTACTCTCACCCCGGAAGGCCAAACTTGGGACGGTTGATATTGAGATAGAGGGTGTAGATGCTAACTTTTACCAAACAAAAAATTAAAACGGAGAGAAATCACAGCATTAACACAAGAGTGCATATTTGGAAGCTTGTGTTCATGTCACCACAATAAATATTTATCGGAACAAAAAAAAAAACACAGCCACATCATGCACGGTAGATGGAAATATTAAAAGGAATTGCTTGTTTCATAAACATTGTTAATGAGAGTATTGTATTAGTACATTACAAGCTCACAACTCGGTTATTATCTTTCCATCTAGAGTTGTCCATACATTGAAGTGCCGTGCATTTTTCCAAATATGAGGTATTCCCTTAAAAATGCCAAATGTGCCAAGCTTGTGAAAGCATTAACTTGGCAATACTTTAAGAGAAATAGATTCTCCCCTTATTTTGGCAATAGCTTTACATCATTCCTTATCAACTAACATGTGTTAAGATAGGAAAACGGATAACCTTCCGATCCAAAATACTGACATATTTCGAAACATTTGCTTATGCTGAAAATATCAGAGCTTACTCTAGAAAAATCTAGATATGTAATGAAAAATCAAGTAATGATGTATCTAGAAATATGACATGTGATGTGGGAAATATGTAATATTAGAGAAGTGTAGAGAAATCTAGAAACTAGGATACAACAACTATAAATATGTAGTATGTGCATGAGTTGAGATGTGGGTCAATCAAGAGAGCTCCACAAAATATGAGATAGAAACGAGGGTTCTACCAAAGAGATTAGTGAGAAATATGGACTCTCGAATATTGTTGTACAGTAATGATAAAATGCAATTTTGTTATATTATTCAAGTCCATCAAGACTTCCGCGTGCGTCCTCAAATTTCTATCAAGGCACCCAATTCAAAATTCAAAATTAGGATTCTTACATGTGTTAGATATCTTAGGATATTAAACATCGATGGCGTCCATGGAAAAAAACTAAGATCAACGGTGTAGGACAAGGCATTTGGGTGACATGTGGAGTGGATTACGGAAGATGTCTAGCAATATAGTAATACAGAAACTCACCCTGATTTAACAAACGATAGCAATTAGGGAGAACGGGCAGAAAAGGACCAATCTTTTGACGCTCAGCCAACAACTCAGAGAGATATCTGGACACACATACACATAAACATGGTGGGAATCAGCAACCAGACACATAAACATGGTGGGAATCAGCAACCAGTGAAAGGCAATAGCATTATTATTCACACAAATGAAATGATCTAATGTGAATTGAAGATTAAAACAAGTAATCAAAAGACTGATTCAACAACCAATAACTCATGGATCAAAGTAAAAACCTTTCAACAAATCGATTTTGGATTTTCATTATAAAACAAAAAAACAACGGTGTATAAAAAGAGGAATGCTAAACCTCAAGTGGCTTGTGTCCATATGGACACAAGTAACCCAAATACAACTACTTTTAGTACCAACACAACATATGTCAATACCAATAACACAAATAATTTGTATTGGTACTTTTTAACAATGTATTGGTATACCAATACCATACTAGTCTTAGTACCAATACCAAATTAGTTGGACCAATTACAAGCCACTTGTGGACACAAGAGCCACTTGAGGCCAAGACTTACTCGTGTCAAGAGTGAGCATATCAGCATACTAGTTGCAGAAACACATAGTAATGAATAGTAATGAAGAATGAAGAACACAAGAACCCAAGTAGTAAAAATCCAGCATTATTATTCACACAAATGAAATGATCCGATGTGAATTGAAGATTAAAACAAGTAATCAAAAGACTATTCAACAACCGGTAACTCATGGATCATGGATCAAATTAAAACCTTTCAACAAATTGATTTTGGATTTTCATTATAAAACCAAAAAAACAGCAGCAGTTTCAAGAGTGAGCATATATCAGCCTACTATTTGTAGAAACACATAGTAATGAAGAACACAAAGACCCATGTAGTAAAAATCCAGCATTATTATTCACACAAATGAAATGTCCGACAAGTAATCAAAAGACTATTCAACAACCAGTAACTCATGGATCAAAGTAAAACCCTTTCAACAAATTGATTTTGGATTTTCATTATAAAACAAAAAAAAATAGCAGTCTTTAAGAGTGACCCATACTATTTGCAGAAACACATAGTACTGGAAAACTAAAAATAAATTGAAGAACACAAACAGACCAAAAATGGAAGTAAAATGGAGATCTTAGAGAACGAAATAGTGGGTAGTATTAAAAAAAATGAAATCCCAATTAAAAGTAGTATACAGTGAAAGATCTGGGGAAAAAGAAAGAGAGAGAAAGAGTACTTCTCTGGTTCACCGAGAGCGGAGGAGGCAGAACGAAGACCAGAGATGTGGGGTGAGTGAGGGGTTGTTGAAGGTGACGGTGAATACGCCATATATCTCCCAGAAGCCATGATCATCCGAAGAAGAAGAGAGAGAAAGATAGATAGAAATCCAACGGCGACGGCCGACAGACAATGAAGACAAACAAGGAAGAAGAAGAACCCTTAAAACCCAAAATCAATTGAATCCCAAATCACCCCAACCAACCAAACTAACCAAACCAAACAACTACAGACGATGTGAGGTGAGTCTATAGAAGGGGGCGTCGGTGATGAAATTGAGCCCAAACAATCTCACTCACTTCAATCACTCTCTTTTGATATTTATTTAATTTTTTTTATTTAAATTAATATTAAAATAATAATGAGAGGGGTCAGGGGGCAGAGGTGCAAACAGGACAGTAGTCCGACTTACACAGCCACCTACCCTCACTCTCATGCACGGTTGTTATTGCTTTATGTTGTTGTCACTGTTCATTTTTTTTTTCTTTTTTTTTTCTTTTTTTCTAGTAGTATCTCCCTTATGTGTGGTCTATATTCTTTCTTTCTTTTTTTTGATTTTTTTTATATTGTTTTAACAGTAAATTATGTGAATAGTGCAAAAAATCAAAACGGTGCGAGTATTAAGGGACAGAGGGAGTATACTACTATGTACTCTTTTCGTCCCTTAATACTCGCACTGTTTCTTTTTGGATTGTCCCTTGATATTTGCACTGCTTCTATAAATAGAAATTTTTATTTATATTAATATTATTTCTCACACTTACCTAATAACTCACCTACACCCCTACTCCCTACAAAAAATCATTTCAAAATTCACCCCCCTCACTCACCACTCCCCACCCCTTACCCATTTTCCACTAACTATATTAAAAAAATACTCCACTATCAACTAACATCCATTAAATTAATAAGTCAATTCAAGTGTCTTAAACTCCGCACCGGTCAAACCGGTGCGAGTATTAAGGGACGGAGGGAGTACTTTGTTTAGTTATACTGAACTGAGCTGGACTAAAATAATTAATAAATAATAAATAAATAAATAAATAAAATAATCATAAATAATAAATCATATGATTAATACAACTTTCATGTTTCTGTTTCTTTCTATTTTTTAATTTATTTTTTAATTTATTTTTTATTCTTATTTTTAATTTTATTTTTAAAATTCTTTTGAATATTTTTATTTTTATATGCTATTTTGAAATGTACTTATTTTACTTATTCATTTATTTTAAACTTTATTTATTTTTTATTATCTCTTACAATATTTCTTCTATAATATATATACATTTTTCTCTTATCTTACTTTCATTAATTCCACCTTCTCTTCCTTGCTTTTTTCTTTTTACTTCCTGCTCCTTTATGGTTTGATTGGTGACAATGACGATCTCCTACGACGATTCATGCATGTTAGCCGACCCCAAATCATTTTGGGACTAAGACTTTGTTGTTGTTGTTGTTGTAATAAATCATAGGATTAATGATAATAAATAAATAATAATTATTTAATTACTTAATAGATAGTAATAACAATAAATTATTGAATAATAATAATTATTATTATATTATCATTATCATTATCCCTTATAATAATAATAATAATAATAATAATAATAATAATAATAATAATAATAATAATAATAACCTGAATTGAATTTTACTGAATTGAATGCTAGTGAATTTAATTAAATTTTCCTAAAACTCAACCAAAAAGATTAGGGTCTAATGCTCTTGAACTTAATATTATACAATCTCATATTCCTACCACCAACCTTTAGGTTAATGGTAAGCCTCTCTTGTCTTGTTTTTTCTATCTTTTGATTGAATAAAACCTCATTTATCTTCCTTTTGAAGAGTTTCTTAATTTACCTATTTATTGGGTTATATCTATTCATCATTGGGTTTTATCTCTCTCTATATGAGAGTTTGAAGCTATGTTTTTAATTTCGCAAGAAATGTTGATTTAATCAAGAGATGCAAAATTAGAGGATATATGAAGAAAAATATCATAGTTATGACGAATTAAAGCGCAATGAATCAGTAAAAGGAATTCAATTAGGAAAAGAGGCAATATATAATTGGAGATGAAGAAGATGAAATGAGATAGAGGTGTAACTGTGTGCCTGACTACCAGAGCACAGCGACCAAGGGTGATGGTAACTTCCGGCAAGGACATAGTTTAGAATTATAGATTTTGACTTTTGAGTGACTTTAATTTCTTAATCTGACTACCTCATAGGAGGGAAGAAGGAAGACTTGAGTTTTTCATATATGTTAGCGGACCGGGTCAAGTAGGAGACTCGTCTTACATTCTCCCTAACTAAGCGATGAAGATGAGGTGGGTCAGTGGGTGATGGACTTGTGAGTTGGGGATAGATTAAGATTAGGTATCCATCATAAGTGATGGCACACGTATGAATTTTAAGGTAGTCTTTTTATGGTATTTGTATTTTTGTTGGCAATTAGACCAATACACGTAATATTATCCTTCTTTTACTAATTGCATATTGCTCGAATCGATTAGCTATTTTCCCTTTGGCAATTCACGTAAGTTGAAGCACAAAATTTTCTAATTTTGTGGTGTTTGTTAATTGTGATGATTTATTTTGATTTTGCAGTACATTTGTAAAAGGGGGTTAAAATAGAGTCGCTACACCGACAACGGTTGTAATTGTCTACTCTATATGTATTTGATGGATTGTTTATTTATTTTAGTTTTTTTAAAGAAAGACAGAATAGAAAACGACTGTGTAATGTATAACAACTAGCTTTTGAACCCGTTCATAGAACGGGCGGTTGTATAGTGGTTGTTCATATGTCTTTTGAAATTTTAATTAGTGAGTACTTTTGATTTTTGGTAATATATGAATTAAATAGAGGTGTAATTTGAAGGTTGGAAAAATATAAAAAATATATGTTGAATAAATATTGGATGTTAAAGGGGTGGAGTGGAATAGACTAATGAGTATATTAGACTACTAATAACTTGATGTTGAATAAGGAAATTGGAGTGGAAGAAGCATTAAAAGTTGTAAATCATAGAACCAATAAAGAAAAATTGAAAAAAAATAAAACAAAATGATTGATGAAAGGAGAGATGCCACATGTCATTTAATAATGAGATGCCACATGGCTTCTAATAATCTTTGGTGTTCCTTTTTATAGACTAGGTATAGATTCTCTATTATAAAACAAAAGAGAAATATTAAATAGGGTTTTTTGCCAAAAAGGACCTTTTATAAACGTTTTTTTGCGAGAAATGACCTTTTATGACGAAATTGGTGAAATGGGACCTAAAACATAATTTTTTTTTGTTGACTGGGACCTTTTACCGGTTTCTTGGAGTTGACCCAAGATTCCGACAACGACTTTGACACGTGGCAAACGGAGAAGGCCACTTGTCCTTTTAATGCTTTAAAAAAAAAAAAAAAAAATTGCCCAACAAAAAAAAAAAAAAAATTGTTTGCCCCCAAAAAAAAAGTTTTTTATCAAATTTTTTTTTGCCCCAAATCGATTTTTTTTCTTTTGGCCCCAAATCGATATTGATTTTTTTGCCCCAAATCAATATTTTTTTTTGCCCTAAATCAATTTTTTTTCTTTTGGCCCCAAATCGATTTTTTTTTGCCCCAAATCATTTTTTTTTTTTGCCCCAAATCGATTATTTTATTTATTTATTTATTATTTATTAATTATTTTAGTCCAGCTCAGTTCAGTATAACTAAACAAAGTACTCCCTCCGTCTGAGCTATCCATCACTCTCGCCTTTTTTTATAATTAATGTAATAGTAATTTAAACTTTGTAATTAGTAGGTGCATTAATTACTTAAATTGTGAATTAAGTGAGGGAATTATAGAATCTAATATATATATATAAAGGGGGGTTTTTTCAAGAGATTTCGGAGCGTCCACGTAGGATTTTCACGTCATCGCATATAATTAAATTATTAACTAATTAAATAAATAATATTAGATAAATATATTAGAGTCTTCACATAATTGACTACTTAATATGATAAACATAGATTTCACAAACTTCTACCCTTTTGTATATATATATATATATATATATATATATATATATATATATATATATATATATATATATATATATATATATATATATATATATATATATATATATATATATATATATATATATATATACATATAAACTTCACGAAACAAAATAAAATAATTCCGGTGTGATAGGTAGTCTTCGAATTTTTTATATTACGCTAATATTTCGCTGTTGTTAGCATGTACGGAGTACTATAATTTCATTGAATTTGGCTGCTTTGTTTAATTGTTTGTTAATCAATTGATATGTGATTATGATTAGTATGAGGATTAGTATTGATGCAGTTGCTATTTGGTATTCTCTTATATGATATGATACCGGTTTGGATGATGATTGTGAATATTGTTTGTTTTCCTAACTTGGAATGGTACGTCGTTAACTTTTATCCGATGTTAACGACGTATACCACGTTTATACCATTACGAAAATTTAGCAGGGCTGATGATGGATTGTTTCGAGCCCGTATATCTTCAAGATCTGTATGTGGCTATGCCATGTTTGGATCATCAGACTAAGCAGTATGTACACGTCAACAAGGCTACTAACGATTCTATTTTCATTGACGATTACACTTCTTATTGTAAGATTGTAAGATGATGAAGATGATGATGGAGAAAGAGGCCACGAAACAAGAACTGAATAATAATGCTGTAATTAGGGTTAATGATCATGATGATGATCATGCCGATGAAAGCGATCAGCTGGATTTATATTACGACGACAATATTGATGATGATGATATTCGATATGGATGCGAAGATTATTGCCAATTAAGATGAGGAAAAACAAGCTCGGTTACAAAGAAGAATAGGATGATTCGCAAGAATTATAGGACCCGGAAATATTGAAAGAACAACCTCAATACTACATGTTATAAGACGAGCGAGGAATTGAGATCAATGGAAGTCAAACGATGAACTATTGAACTAATTACGCAGATTCAAGTCAATTATGATCTTATTTGGTTTAATAATTAAGTTGATGTTTTATTACAACTTTGTTTTATGTTTCCTCTCAATACCCATGACAAACATGTACATTTAGTATATAAAACCTTTTACCAAACTTTGATTTAGAGATAGATCATAAAACCAAAACAAAAACCCTACAATTAATTAATATGAAAGCAATAATGCAATCGTTGCAAGCTAAAGATGGTGAACGAGTTTCTTGGATAGTCTAATTCGTAGTGATCCCTAAACAACACTAAATAATACTTCGCTTCTAATGTTCTATGTTTCATTAAAAAAAATTGTGGAATAAAAAAAAAATTGATTTTCGGAATTAGTAATGAAATGTCATCGTATATAATTAAATTATTAACTAATTAAATAAATAATATTAGAGTCGACATGATTGACTACTTAATGATAAACATAGATTCCACAAATTAACATAGAATTATTATTATCTTTAAAACACTCCATACATATATAGATTTTAACGTAAATTTATCCTACTTTTACTTTTCTCATATTAAGATAAATATTTTAAAAAATGATAACGAATAAAAAAATAGAAGATTTCAACGTAAATTTATCATACTTTTACTTTTCCCATATTTTGTACATATCGTTTTCATTATGCGATAAGGATTAAGGGCCATGGGTTTAATTGCTACAAAATAACATGGAATGATGGAAAATATCAATACGTACACAAAAAGATCCTTGAGATTGTTATACTCCGTACCAAATAGTCAAACACATATTCTAATTTATTTTATTCTTTTTTGCAAATTTTTACTGAAATATATAGTAGATTTTATTTCATTAAACCTTTGATATTTGGATTAATTTATATTATTAATAGAATTCTACTTGCATTATTTCATATTCTATATCTTCCATGTTTTATAATCTATAATATATTACCCATAATGATAAGATAAATTTTTAAAAAGATGATAATTAACATAGAATTATTATTACTTTAAAACACTCCATACGAATATCTCTACCATGTTTTATACTCCGTGTATATTACACATAGTGATAAGATAAATATTTAAAAAGCTGATAACAAATAAAAAGATAGTAGATTTCAACGTAAATTTATCCTACTTTTACTTTTTCCATATTTTTTTAACGTTATATTAAAGGAAACTTAATACAAAGTAAATGGGGTTTATAGGGTAAATTTAATACAACATACAAAAATGAAGCAATCGAATGGACTAAACATAATATGGGGCGAAAAATATAAGGACAGAGTGAGTCTATACGACTATACTTATACAAAGTATATGTAATAATTTTGTAGAGAACACATGAATAACTAACTCGAGTTTTACCATTATTGAACTAACCATTTGATTTGTATTATACGTATGCTTTATAAAACAACTATTTGTATACGATGATATAATAAGACAAATATGTACGAAAATTGATAAACCCGTGTATCGCACGGGCTTCAATACTAGTATTCTATAAAGGGACACCAAAAGATCAACTATTAAAAAAACCTTAAGACTTTACTAATGTGATATGAGATATAAGTCTGTATGAATTAGGAAAACCTACAAAGAGTAGGGGATATACGACATGTGATATAAAATATAACTTTATAAGTCTATATAAATTAAAAAACCTTACAAAAATAGGAGATTTCGTTGTTTGTATTATAAATAGAGGCGTATGCCATTATAAAATCCACAACCCAACTTCCCTCAATAATATTTTTAACATAACTGCTTGGTTTCCAAATCCCGCGCCATCTCTAGAACTCAAGTTCAGTTCTTTTCTATTTCCAGATTATTCGAATTCCTTTTTACTCAATTTTTGGTTTCGAATTTGAATTCAGCTTGATTTTTCAGTTTTTTTCGCAATTTGTTGCTGGGTATTATCTGTCCTCCTCCATTGAAGCACGATGAAGAAGATTTCTTTTTCTGTTTCATCAAATCGATCGAACACCGAACGTAAACAAAGCTTAATTGCTTCTACCTCTCAAAAACCCCAAATCAATCGCAATCAATAACGGAATTCGACCCATCTAAAGCCCTAACCCTAGAACAAAACGCCCCCAAAAGATTTGTAATCCCTCCTAAGCCGAACGAATGGCGTCCCGCCAAGAAGATGAAGAATCTCGACCTTTCGCCTATTCATTCCGATGGTAAACCCCTTGAATTCGAGGTTATATCTTCCGGTGTTGCTGCCCCAGAATCCGAATCAAACCTTTCGTATGGATTGATTCTTCGGCAGCAAGATTCGGTCAATGGTAAGGTTGATTCCGGTTTTCCTAATTCAGTTGATGCTGTTATGCTTAGGAAATTGAAGACTGATTTAGATAAGTTACCTGATGATGAGGGTTTTGATCAGTTTGAGGAGGTTCCGATCGAGGGTTTTGGGGAAGCTTTGTGGGCTGGGTATGGGTGGAGACCAGGGATGGGAATTGGAAGGAATGCTAAGGAGGTTGTCGAGGTTGTTGAGTATAAACGGCGCAACGCGAAAGAGGGGATAGGGTTTATTGATGATAATGTGAATGAAGTGACTGAGTTGAAAATTGGTAGAGAGGAGGGTAGAAGAGGTGATACGGGTGAAGTTAAGCATGAAAGGATCCAGGTAGATGAGAATAGGACTAGTAGTGGAGTTTCTTGGCTTAGGAGTCATATTAGGGTTAGAATTATTAGCAAATCATTCAAAGGTGGAAAATTTTACTTGAAGAAGGGTGTAGTAATGGATGCAATTGGAGCCAGGACTTGTGATATATTGATGGAAGAAGATAGGGAGATTGTTCAGGGAGTAAACCAGGATATATTGGAAACTGTCCTTCCTAGGCGAGGTGGTCCTGTTCTTGTTCTCTTTGGAAAGCATAAGGGTGTATATGGCAGTCTCGTGGAAAGAGATACAGAGAGGGAAACTGCTGTAGTTCAAGATGCTGGTATAATGCTCCATGTGCAGCTTGAACAAATAGCTGAATTTTTTGGAGATCCAAGCGACATTGGTTACTAAACAAGGATGCTGTATTTAATTTAAACCAGTATGGCAAGGTGATTTATCTGCTACATTAAACTAATGGGTTGTTCTGATTTATCATGTATATCTTATGCCTCTGATACTTTTATGAATGTGATTTTGGATGTGTAAAATTCAAGCAAGCTGTTATAAGACTGTTTTTTTTTTAAAATTGCTTGGTGATATACTATGTTATTGTCGATCAAGCTTGAACTCCAATGATTAATTCTAATGATTTGTTTTGCACTTGTTGAACATATTAGTTTTTGATCACTATTACTCATCGTGATCTTGAAGTGTTTGATACTGGTTAATTTGAATTGATAATAAACCAACTCATTTCTAGTCATAAGTTCTTTAATATAGAAGATAATGAGTTATCGTGGAGGGACTAATAGTTAACTCAGGCTCCGTTCTATTCGACTTATTTTTGTGAACTTATATTATCTGAACTTTACTGAACTTATATTAACTTATCTGAACTTGTTTTATCTAAAAAAACTTATGTGTGTGTGAAATTGTCTCAACTGAACGTATACTATATGAACTTATCTTATCTGGACTTATTTTGTCTGAAATAAGTCAAAATAAGTCAAACAAAACATAGCATTAATATTGTTTACTTTAAAATTGTTTACCAGATTACTGTGTTAGAACTCAGAAGACAGCTCATACCTGAGTTCAACATCATGTAAGTGGTGTTGATCACTCATTAACCGGTCAGTTAATTTAGGCTTCAGGAACTTTCTCCTGTATGATGATGATCCATGGCAGCTACATCATCTTCTTCAGTCATTTCTTGGTGTTGCAAACCTCAGCACAAGGTGGCGACACCATGATTCAACTCTGACAATTTCAACACTTCCAAAACCCTTTTCATTATCTAAACCCTCTAATTTTGTGAAATTCACCAATACTGCGAATATTGCAGATGATGTCACTCAGGTGGTTTTTTCTCGTATTCCGCTTTCGATTATTCATTTGTTTTTCATGGGTTTTACTTATTTTTTTGAATTAGTTCCTGTTGTTTATGATACATTTTTGTACTCCATAGTTCTTATTTTTGCCTAATTTGGTACGTTGGAGTAATGTGACATTGGTTTTTGCAAGCTGGTGTTGATTCGGTTTATGCGTTTGCTGCGAATAGTTAACATAGATTTTAGCACTGTTATTGTGAGGATTAGGGAGCTTATTCTCATAACTTAGGTCTATGTTACTCAGGCTCAACCAGAGGTCCAGAAGTGTTGGAAATGGGTATTGGTTCAAGTATTAGAGACAACCATCTTATGAAAAAGGAAGAGCCTTATACATGCCATGTCCGAATTCGAGTATTCGTCATGGGTACTTTAGGAGAAATGAAGTGGCGTAGTAACATAAATTTATCTTGTAAGTTCCAATTTAATGTCAAATTATGAAAATGCCACAATAAGCACATATCAGAGATTCATGTATATTATACTCCTCGTTGTGTGCGTATTTAGTGGGTATTCACTGGTTCTTCCTTTAGTTACATATGTTTTGAAGGAGTCTTAAATGTGACTATGTGAGTAATGTTGAAAGCTTGCAACATGCTCTTTGATTCGAGAAAATTAATCAGTTTCTTATAACATTACCCCTGTCCCTGATGATTTCGCTTGATTCTGATCAATCGCTTTGTAAGCTATAGCTACGAGAATGTGTGCAGCTCACTTTTCTAGAATGTTGATGTTAAATCTGTTACTTAACAACGTATATCTCTATGTTTGAGTAGTTGATTGGGTGCACACCAATGGTATAACTCAACAGAGTTACCGAAGGCTGTTTAGAAAACATTGCTGCAAAAGTTGAATCCATGGAACCTTGCCGAAGTGTAAAGGACAGGTATATTTTTCTTGAACTTTACCCTGCTGAAAACCTTTTAGCTTTATTTTGCTACTTGTGCGGTTGTACCTGTTCATGCAGCCTCTGATTGTCAGGAAACAAATATATCTTCATGTCTTCATCATTGTTTTGTCTACTTGGTTTATTTATTGCAAGTGTTATTTGCTTCTTCGGATATGACTCTTCTTTGCTGGTTTCCTCTGAAACTCGAGCTATCTATGAACATGCAGATGCTGGTATGTGAATTTGGAATCAGCCTTGCTTGCCTTTCTGCCTCCTTTGATTTCCATCTCTATTCATAGGCGTAATTAAACATTCATCAACAAAGTCTCTTTGATTTCAAACCTGTCAACTTTGAACTCATTTAAAGGTCCAACATAATTTAACTGAAAATAAAAAATTGAAACATAAAACATTGAGCATTTAGCATAATAATTTTCTGATTTAGACATTTTATTTGAGTCTCTGTAGTGCATTCTTATGCTGTTTCTAATTGAATATCATATGCTTGCTTGCAGGTTGGAATATCTTCAGTAGTACTGCTGCAATAAAAGTAGCAAGGAGACCTGAGAATGCTGGAGAACTTATTGCTGTAAGTTTTTTTTTTCTCTCCACCCCTTCCCTATTAAGTTAGTCTCAAATCTATATTAGACGCCAGCTATTGTGTAAGCAATATCTCTTGTTTCATATCAGAACTGCTGGATTTTGCTAAACGGTATCCTGGTTGACATGGATTACAGCCTCAAACTCAAAGACACAAATGGGCTTATTGCCTACTTTAGTTATTTTCTGCATATTTGGACTTGTGGTATTTTGAATGCTTTAATATGTTACTAGGTATTCCCTTGCCATCCTTGGTTGTTTTATTTATAGATAGGTATTAATTAAAATATCTAGTGAACTACTAGTCTACTACAGTCATTTGAAAATTAGGCATTGGCTGACCAAATTATAATGTACAGTCAAATTAATCCATGCTCAACTAAAAAGAATCATGCTCACATCAACAACATGTCATTTGTTACTCCTGCACCTCCTTTAGTTTAGGAGAGAACTATAGGGGGGAAGCCTGCTTTAGTGTAATATATATAGCTTTTAAGTTAAATTTTGAGGACTAATGGAGTCTAAAATCGTACATCAAGGGAGATGTCATGGCAATAGAACCACAACTCGCAGAGCCGTTTAAAGATTCACTTTGTGGGACCACAAGATTTTTGTTCCTGAATGCATTTAGGCTTCAGCATGCGACCTTATGTTTGAGATAATTTTCTGGGTCAGTTATCCTTTAACCTGATGAAGTGAAATCTAAATGTATTGACAGATCATAATATGAACCGCTATCAATTTTCAGTGAGGAATCCAGCAAAATTAAGAACTATCACACCAGAGTATGCTGAAATAAATATGAAGGGCTGAAGCTTGAACATGTAAACGGTTTCCTACTTTCCTGATATTGGAAACAATTAGAAAATATCATTAGGGTTAGTGTAATTTGATAGAGTCAGGAGGGGAAGTTCTATTACTATGAGATTCAAAGATTTTCTGCGTTACTGTGAGGTATTATCGTGCTATGAACTGTTGAGATCTAGCATGCAACGGGTCACCATTTAGCTAGGATAATGTATTGTGCCCAAAAACAGGATAATGTTTCCCCTTCCCTCTCCCTCTCCCTTTGCACTATCACTAATTCACTACGTCATCCGTTCTACACTTCTACCATCCCCCGAATCCATCTTCTTTTTCTACGTTTTGTCTTAATTACCCCATAATGCAATAACCCCAATCCAATCATGCCCTGAGGAAAGGAGTTCGTTGTGTTTTTGTAGTAACTGTCCTTTCAATTTTATCGTATTTCAAAATGACTCTAGATTTCCCACTGCCTTTCTAAGCTTTTAATGGGTATTCAAGTAATTCTAAGTTTCCTTTTGGTGTTTTCCCTCGGTTCTCAATCTTTGTGGAAGATTGAACTAGGACAAAGTGACAAAAACTATAAAACAAAGTATCATAGTTCGTCAATCCCAAAGTAGCTCTTTCCCTTAAATGGCATTCATCAAAATATTTGGTAGATAATTTTTTTTTTTTTCTGGTTCTACTGCGAGGAGTTCCCACCGCTTTCGGCGAGTGGACTAATCTCCCGCGGGAGTTTGCATGGGTACCTCGATGGGCAACATCCCTCCCCATTTTGATTTTTTCCATTCCCAAGGCTCGAACCCGAGACCTTGGTTAAGGAGGAAGAGACCCTTAACCGCTCATGCCAACCTCAATTGGTTGGTAGATAATTCTTAAATGCCCCAAATCGTGCCTTTTCTCGTTCTTATTGTTTTTGGTTGGAATTCAGTGTGGTTCTCTCCTGTTGCCTTGATTCTTTCTCTCTTTGACCTGTAGGCATCTATTTCAAGTTCTGTAAGGTTAACCCTCCTTCATATTTTTTTGAAACAGAAACGAGAGGCTCCACCTGGTAAGAAGCCCGAGCCAATGAGGACTCACCTCCAACGAACGGAAAGACCGTCAACCAGGTCGAAATCAAGCCTGAAATGATTGCCCATTTCTTGGCGGAGTTCTCCATCTCATACAAGCCTGTGAAGCAAGCACGGTAGACTGTTATTGGTGCTACTCACTCTTCACCGTTTACTCCTCTCAAGTGAAGACATCCTTTACCTAGAACTCAGTTGGTCTAGGTTTTTTTGTTTGCCATTATGTTTGTGATTGACTCTTTTAAGTACTATTTTTGCAAGTTTTTTCATGTGTTCGATTATTCTTTGAATATGCTATCAATTGTTTTGTTGAACCTTTAGTTATCAGGGCGGTTGGTTGTTGCAGATTATTGTAACAGTTGACAAAAGAGCATACAGAATATCTACAGTAATGAGTTAGCATGCACAATCTTTCCCTCTGGTTTATCTTTCCCTGTGGTCAAGTTGTAATATCTATTATACTTCGTATTAAGCTAACTTTTAATGAATTTACATAGTTTCAAACTTTCAATTGTATAAAAACATGCTTATTTCTTCGCGTTATTTTAGACCTTATTTTAATTATTGTAGTCTTTATTTCTTTGCGCTATTTTAGACCTTATTTTAATTATTGTAGTCTGTATTTAACGTGGAACTTTTCGATAGTTATGTGTAAAATGTTTTCATGGAAAACGATTTTTTCCTTTTCAATCATTTTACGTTGTTCGATTGGGCGAGGTATGAAAAACAATTTGCCATAACTCTCAAACTGTAAAAACTTTTTCTATTTGAAATGGAGGGAAACTACTCCCCTCTCTGGCTCTCTTCATCCCCTCAATCTTCACTCATTTTTTTTTTTTTTGTATTATTTTCTTTTAAGGCAACAAACAAAGGAGAACTAGTTTGGAATAAAAGTTACAAAAATCTGGATGAAAGTTAACCGATGTAAAAATAAATTTATTCTACCCCTAAAGCGTCCAAGTCCTTATGTATAAAAAATAGAAAATATTTGACATCTTGTAAGTTACTCCATCGTATGGTTTTCTCATTGATACTTGTAATAGCCCACAGTAACTCTCGTTTGGTATGTGATTTAAATTGAACCATGAAATGCTAAATATACTTATAATTTGATTGGTTTTAAAAAATGACAGCAGAAAATTGAAAACTACTAAACCCTCAACACTTCTAAAAGCATGAAAACTACTAAATCCTCAACACTTCTAAAAGCAAGAAGTTCCTTTTTGGAACAATGAATTGACAGCCTTGCCCTAAAAATTCTTCCTTGGACAAATCAAAATTCTCTTGAAAATAGTGTATTGTCAGATTTGCCCTTGCGCACTTCGATCAATTACAATTTAGCCATTTGTTTAGACACCGCTCTTGTCACTAGGGATAGCAACAAGTTAGCCTCGTGTTGGACCTAACAAGTTTCGCATCCGACCCGATTAATAAACAGACCTAATATTAGACTCCTAGTCCGACTCTGATTAGCTAGCCTCTGATTCCGGATCCACTGGACTTTCGCACCTATGAAACTATCCGACTATTGCAATAATAATAATTTATATTTTTATAAAAAACAGAAACCCGATAAAATAAAATAAAAACAAAATCAAACGGACCATAATCCTCCTGAATGAAATAGAGTATTTTGTAATAAAAAAGTTAACTTTTCCAGTCCTTTTTTTTCTAGTGTGTTGGCATTGACTCAAAAAAATGTACTCCAAATCTTAGTGGACGGTGATGCAGCAGAGCAGCAGTGAGAAAGCTTAACTAGGGAGTATTAGTCTTCTCTGTCTTGGGAAGAAAGTAAACAAAACCAAATTGATCATAATAAATACCTCAAAATTGAAATTGAAATTGAAATTGAAAGTTTGAACAAGATAAGAAATCAAAAATGCATCTGTACAATGCATGGCTTCCGCCTCCAATCGTAGAAGATTCAAAGAAAGAGAAGGAATCATTCTCAAGATGCGTCCATTTGCTCAAGGATTCTTATCGTCCCCAAGATCCTGATTCCGTCTATTCCACTCTCAAATGGATTTCCGTCTTTGACCTGTCAGTTTTCGATTCCTTCATTTTCATTCTCATTCTCATTTTGGGATTTATTCTTGATTCTTGCATTTTTTTGTTTAATATTTATTATGTTTTATGCAATTGGATATTCTGCTTTCTGGAATTCTTCAAACTTGATTCTATTTATTTGTAAGATCATCTCCGTCAAATGTTTCGACTTTCAAATTTCAATTGCAACCTATCTTTATAGGCTGTTAACATCGTTGCGACCCTAATTCAATTGTATTCAATCTACCTGTTATTGAAATGTCAGTATACTCTATGGGGACTCAAGTAGTAGTCAGTGGCGGAGGCAGGAATTCGTTTTTGGGGTGGGGGGGGGGGGGGGGTGCGGTTTATAGTTAGTCGGAAAAGGTTTAGAGCTCTGCAGAATAAGGGAAATTGAAATTAGTACTCTGTAGCGGTTATTTGTGAATAGTTTAAATCACATGGCATTTTCGTAATTAAATAGGTAAGAAAATAAAAAGTAGAAAGAAAAAAGTGAATTGTATGAACAAAATTTGAGGTTAAATGAATAAAATTTGAGCTAAAATGAATAAAATTGGAGCTTAATGAATAAAAGTTGGTCTTCAATGAATAACTTGGTCCAACTTGAAATTCAATTTGTTTACAATTATGCCATATGATTTATACTATTCACAAATAACAATTATTGATTTTGAAGCTCCCTCAAAATAATGCTTTTAGAAAAGAACTTGTAGAACAATAAGCATAGAAAAGTATACTTATATACTCTTTGTAGATCTTGAAAAACAGGATGACCAAGAAATATAAAAGCTGAACTTAAAATACTCCATATAAAACCAACACAGAAGGACTTCAAGAATTCTAGAAAAAAGATTAATATGAAAAGTGAGCTGTAGTAGCATTCAAACTCGCGACATTTCAGAATGAAGCTTGTCTAATGATAGATGTCACTCATGTGAATAACTACTGATCCAGAGGAGAAGCATAGTAATATTTTTTTTTTCAAGGGAAGAAGCATAGTATATTTGTTGAAATTCAGATTTAATATAGGGGCTGGAAACTATCACTTTCAATCCAAATCAGTTACCAGTATCAGTTTCTTGGATTTCATCATTTCAACTACATATGTACACATAAATACACCCCCACTTAGTCCACATGTGATGTATTCGAATTTCGAACACACATGTTTACATACACAAAAGCGCACATTTTCTGGAAGCTTTCATCTCCACCTGCATTCTTATTCTTAAATATAGTTTTCTACTTCAATTAACAACTACGGAGTACATAGTATTTTACATTTTCACACGGTGGCTATGCCACTTGATATTCTTTGTAAGTATGTCAATTTCTCCGTCTTCACATTTGCCATTTTACAATGTATTTAAACCAACTTCACACTTCCTTTAAAGCTAAACATTTTAACTAAATAAACTTTACAGTTCTCTCTCTCTCTCTCTCTCTCTCTCTATTCGATCTAATATTTTTCTCGTCCTAAATCCTAGCAGTACTCGTCATCTCTCCGTGCCCACTTACAATCTTTTTGTATTACCTTGATAAACTAATACTCCGTATTAATTTCCATGCCGAAGCTAAATGTGAAGTTCTTTATGAGAAGGGAGGGAGTACTTGTTTTCTAGGCATCTGTATGGTTGTCAGTTAATTTGTTCTCGACATTGAATCAATCAAATAAAGTATCTGATTGGATAGTGTGGAATTGTCTCATTACTTGAGTAGGTAATTCCCCCACCGTTTATATGTTTTTTCTTATCTGAGAAAATGAGCTGAAACTTCAAACTGGTCATGCCAACTGTTGCAGTGAGAAAGTGCTTGTTGCTTGATGCTGTTGCCAGCAACAAACTGATATTGTTCTTTCCTATTACGTGTAAAAAATTTTCTGCAGTTTTATAAAGGCGAAAAGTGAGTTGTCTCTTGAGGATGTAGGGCCTCTTGTTGAACTAGGACTGGATATATTCTATGCATCTAGCGGCAAACTCTATTCGCAGGTAATTTTGTCTTTCTGCATGACAATCTCTCTATGATAGCACTACTTTTGGCTTATTATCCTCTTCTTTGGGTTGATTAGGTTAGATGGGGCAATTTACTTGTCAAAATCATAAACAAGTACAGAAAGAAGTTGTCTCTGACAGTTCAGTGGCGCCCTCTTTATGATATCTTGGTCCGCACACATTTCAAGAGGTATTTTTTTTCTCCTTGATAAAGGTTATTATTTATATTTCGAGCATTTTGAACAAGTACTAAATTGGCTACCATGAGGAAGTACACTATACTTTTAACTGCTGTACTTATGACTCTGAGGAGCCATAGTGCCATATGAAGAATGGAGCTTTTAGTTTCTTGCCCAGAGTCTTGCTCAAATTTTTCCACCTTTTGCACTAGAATGATTTTCAAGAAATAAGCGTTGGAAGCTGGATTGGGAGTTCAAAGTAAAATGTCATTGTTTAAGGATGGATATGTTGCGTTAAACCACCTAGTATTTTTAGTTTTGCAAAAGCCACCTTAAATATTGTAATTTGCTCTCTATCTGAGCAGTTTGTGATTAAGCCATTGAAAAATTTACTTGGTTCAGTTGATGAATATGCATGACAGTTGGTTATAGGAGAGAAGGATTTGGTATCTTTAGTTCCACGTTTTTGTCTAAAATGATTCTACGGGTTTCTTCGGACTTGAATGTCTAAATATCCTTTTGTCTTTTCTATGTTCTTGTGCCATGGACACTTTTTAGGAATCAGTGACAGAGTAGATTCTTAGGCTTATAATGCACAGAGTAGAATCTGTGTTCCATGAGAGACTGCAAACACACCTAACTGATGGAAAACACCATTTCCCACAGAAAGGACGACTGCCAATGCACGATAATATAATTTTATGCTTCCAACTACCAAGATGCATGACCCATATTTTTGGAAATATGCACTTGTTTCTTCCTATTATCAACATTCAACAGTGTTTACCTTATCTAAACACGTGGTCATTAACTCATTATACTTGCCGTAAATTTCTCAGGGACCTTAGCATTATGTAACTATGAGAGTGGAAAAGAGAAGCCAAAGACAGGATTAGTAGGTATTTGTAAACAGAGATTCACGATAAACTTCTTTTTTTTGAAAAATCCCAGCAAAAGTCTTTGGCGCTCTAGCACTCTAACATATCTGTGAGCTTACTTATCTCCGAATGTTGAGGAATTTTCCAAAAAATTAAAATTCCGTGATTGTCCGGACCCTTTCAACCCAATAAATGAAAATTTTGGTCGTTAAGGGAAAGAAATAGAAAGAGATATCTCCTCTTTTTAGAATTCCTCAGAAGAGTTAGTTTTATACTCTTTACCCCCAGCCTAAGGTAAACAAAGGTGCCAACCTAAGACATAAATTTCCACAGTGAGTGTACCTGCATTTCTGCAAGAGCATCCCTTCCGTATGAGCATAATCCTTCTTTACTTTATGTCTATTTAATCCTCCCCACCTCTTTTAAATGTAAAAATTTTAACAACACCAAGAGAAAGCCAAAAAATCTAAAACCAAGTACCGCTAAAACCTATCAGCAGTCATGCATTGGCTTCAGAATTTTCTTTCGGAGGTCTGTACCAATTGGTAGTCATGCATTGGCTCTGGAACTTTTGACCAGTGATTGGTAGCAAGCTCTGGGAATTCAAATAAAAAAATGTGTATATAGCTATAGTTGTATCGAAAATCATAAGCTGTTGTTATTGTGGGTGTTGTGTTACAGTTAGTTAGATTAAGAGTTGGTTTTTGCATACATATCCTGTTTTCACTTTTCACATTCAAGACCATCTTGTGAAAGTTATAAGGTTATAACCAAAATTCATTTATTTTGCTGCCACATAACTAGATATTGGATAGAAAAAGAACATGTATAAAAGGGAAATCTCGGAAGTAGCAAACATAAATAAAATTAAGTTGTCCTGCATTAAGGAAATTTTAATCTGCATTTTGTACCCCTCAAGTAGAAATAAGACACAGACAAGCCGAAAGACCAAATATTCTGGTGGGTTTGGAAGTTTTCCATAGGATATGGTATCCTTCTGATGAATAGAGAGACCATGTCGAAGCTAAGTTGTTACATATATGGCGTCCTTGTTATTCTTCCTTGTTCCGTTTTTCTAATGTCTAAGTGGTTCTTTACCTCATATTTTCCACGCTTTTCTGTACCAAAGCTCTGTCAGTGCCTCAGTGGTGCCAAAATCGTTTTAGGCTTTTAGCAGTGTTGTTTATATACTTCTTTTCAAAGATCTATGATGTGATTTCGAAAATACTTTTCCGCAGAAATACTGGCCCAGAAGGGTGGAGAGTTAAACAGAGACACTTTGAGACAGTTACTTCCCTTGTTCGAGCTTGTAGGAGGTTCTTTCCGCAGAATTCTACTTTGGAGACATGGTCTGAGTTTGGGTAACTTTTTTGAACCTGTTTCTGTTGTTATTTGACTTATGGCTTGACTCTGTTGGAAATATTCGTTAAGAGCTGCGTTTCTTTTCATCTTTTTTATCCTATCTCATTCTGACTTCCATGATCTGTTGACGTTTGTAGCTCCCTTTTGGAAAATCCATGGCATAATTCGTCCTTTGAAGGTTCTGGGTTCATCAAACTTTTTCTTCCTACAAATTTGGACAACCAGGATTTCTTCTCTCAGTAAGAATTTGGATGATTGGAAACTTTCCAATACGGGCAGGTACTTGTATAAGTCCTCTGTCCTGGATAAATAATTCACTTTTGTTTGCATGTCAGGGATTGGATTGGTAAATGCATAGAAGTATGGAATTCTATTCCAAATTGTCAATTTTGGAACAGTCAATGGGCTGCTGTACTTGCTCGTGTTATAAAGAACTATGACACCATTACCTGGGAGCCTTTGTTGCCTGTTCTTTTTGCTAAATATTTGAATATGTTTGAGGTGAGGCTTTTTGGGAAATTATTTTGTCCATTTATATTACTTCATCTCTGGTGTTTCACTTTCATCGCCATGCTTGAAAAGAATGACATGATACGTCTTTGGTAATTCCAGGTTCCTGTGGCTAATGGTTCTAGTTCGTACCCGTACTCTGTTAATGTTCCAAGAAATACAAGGTTCTTGTTTTCCAACAAGACATCAACTCCATCTAAGGCCATTGCAAAATCTATTGTAAGATCACGTGTACTCATTCCTATGCTGTTCAAGTTAATAAATGAATCCAATATCTAATTATCTATACATTGATCATACGTGGGCGTAATTTGCTAGTTTATTTGATGCAGGTGTATTTGCTTAGACCTGGGAGTTCAGCTCAAGAGCATTTTGACAAGTTGGTCAATCTTTTGGAACAGTGCGTAGTCTCATGCTTTTCTCTAAGTTTGTTGCATGACTAGCATCTGAATATTGATAACTTATTCTTGAGATGTTCACTCATTTTACTGTTTTAGATATTACCACCCCTCTAATGGTGGTCGCTGGACCTATTCTTTGGAGCGATTTTTGCTGTATCTGGTTATTATGTTTCAGAAGCGCTTACAACATGAGCAAAAGTAAGAAATTCATACTTGAATGATATCATCCGTGTCAGCAAGGGCCCTGTTATAAGTTTTTATTGCTCTTAATCTTAATGTAGGGCATCCAACGGTCGTAGACGATCGGAGCTGTATTTGGGAAAATCGGAAAGGATTTCTTTTGTGAACACTGTGTTGAAGCTGATTGACCGTGGTCAATACAGCAAAAATGAACATTTATCTGAAACAGTTGCTGCAGCAACTTCAATATTGTCTTATGTAGAACCCTCTCTGGTCCTTCCCTTCGTAGCTTCTCGGTTTCATATGGCTTTGGAGACGGTCAGTGGACTTATCACTCATCATTCGCCACAATATATAATATGATACTTTCTTGTGCAAAGGAAAAGTATAATTTTCTAACCTGAAAAGTGGGGAACCAGATAGTTATGTAAGTTCAATCTATTTTCTTTTATGCAGATGACAGCCACCCACCAGTTGAAGACGGCAGTCACATCTGTAGCATATGCTGGCCGGCCTTTGTTCTTCACATCTCTTTCAGCTTCAGTAGAAAAACCTGCTGATTCTGATGGTCAGAACTCATTTATTGATCTTTTGTTCATCTCATTATCCAATGC
Organism: Spinacia oleracea; assembly: GCF_020520425.1. NCBI lineage: Eukaryota > Viridiplantae > Streptophyta > Magnoliopsida > Caryophyllales > Amaranthaceae > Spinacia > Spinacia oleracea. Next base: position 109,017,392 of record NC_079488.1, read on the forward strand.
GCTGCTGGGCATGGATGCCAATGATCCTCCAAAGACTTGCGCAACCATGCAATTAATTGGTTCCATTTTTTCTAATGTGAGGACCGTGTTAGTATACTTCACTATATTAATCTTTGATTATAGCTGATTGTTTTGTTAAATTCTGGCAGATGGCTGTCATAGAAGATAGTACTGATGATTTGTCACCAATTTCTGCTATCCGGTTCTCGGAGTGGCTTGATGAATTTCTATGTCGCCTGTTTTCTTTACTTTTACACCTGGAGCCAAATACTGCCACGTAAGTGTCATAGTTGTAATTATTTCATACCATTAGTAACATCATTTTTGAATATTGCATTTGGTGTTACGCCAAGTTATATGAGAGGCAGGGTTTCTATTGGAATGCTAGGAGCCTAGGAATCCTGAAATTAAGAATTTCAAGAATGATTAGTAGGATCTCTTGGAATATTATGAACTTTTGTTTAATTTATTTTCAGTATGCATGCATGTTTTTCCATTATTGTTTTTATGCTGCAGGATTTATTAATTGTTTGTGATACTAGGAATGAAGGACTTAGTACCATGGCTACCTCTGGTACTTTTCTTGTTGAAGATGGTCCTTATTACTTTTGCATGCTGGAAATTTTGTTTGGACGACTGTCAAAATCACTCTTCACTCAGGTCTTGGCTGTTAATCTTTCAGTGTTTTACTCACTGTTAAATTTGAAAAGGAACGTCACTCCAATTGTTTCTATTTCACAGGCTTTGAAGAAAATTTCCAAGTTTGTGCAAACCAACATTCTTCCTGGGGCTGTGGCAGAGGTTGGCCTTCTTTGCTGTGCATGTGTGCACTCAAATCCAGAAGAGGCTGTTCTTTATCTTGTTGAACCTATGCTATCATCAGTTATATCATCTATGAAAGGGACGCCTAGAACAGGATTCCTAGGAGGAACTTTTGATACATCTGTCTTAAGCAAGGTTTTGGTCTTTGTATTTTCTCCATCTTTTAATTCTAACTTGTATTTGGATCTCTTTTGTCTAAAATTGAGCTGAATCTTCCAGGAAAAACCTTCAATTTCTCCGGCTCTTGAAACTGCAATTGACTATCAGTTGAAAGTTTTGTCCGTTTGCATCAGTTATGGGGGCCCTCATCTTTTACGCTTCAGGGATCAATTTAAAGAAGCTATCGACCTAGCGTTTGAATCACCATCTTGGAAGGTTGTGTATTGGCTATTTTTTTGCCTTAGGCGTATTAGGCTATCATCCATGCAGGTCAAAGTATTTTCTCCAGTTCCATATTAAATTGGGTGGTTTTGTATTTTGCGTGTGAGACAGGTTAACGGAGCTGGTGATCATGTACTCCGGTCTCTCCTTGGAAGCTTGGTGCTTTATTATCCTATTGACCAGTACAGGTGTTCCCTTTATGGCTTTGGACATTCACATTCATCTTTCATCATATGCACAATCACAAACAATTAGCTGTTTCATGTCCTCTAATTTTGAGGTAGTTTATCTGACACAAATTGGTTCTGTAGGTGTATAGGGCAACATCCTGATGCCCCTCTCATGGAGAAATGGATCAGCACCAAGGATTGTTTAAAGGACGAACCACTCATTTACCCAAAATGGCATGTTCCAATAGAGGAGGAAATTTTATATGCAAATGAGCTTCTATCTCTTCATTTCCAATCAGCACTTGATGCACTAGTGAAAATCTGCCAAGATAGAATTCATACTGATGCAGGTGACTGATTTCTATCTTGTGAAACTCGATTGATTCCGAAGCCTTGTTCTTGATGAATGTTTTAGTTTTCAGTTTTGTTGTACTTCAATTTTTCCAGGATGTGCTCGGATTGCTCCAGAACTGGGGTCTGAGTGTTGCCCTTTTACTTTAATGTTGTACAATAGCCTTTGTTGTTTGCTTCCACCAGATGACCTGTTTCATTTATGATCAAAATATTCTATTCACCTCTTATGCCATAAATCATGTGCCTTTCTAAGAGATCTTAGAAAATCATACATAGTTTGTGATGTCTGATTTATTTTTCGAGAGAGGTATTTGACTAGTATGTGGCATTGTGTAGGATATGAGAAAGACCATCTCAAGGTGACCCTTCTGCGGATTGATTCTTCATTGCAAGGCATATTGTCTTGCTTGCCGGATTTTAATCCATCTGTCACATCTGGTGATGCTGAAGATACAGTGCAAGGATTCTTGCTCGCAGGTGCTGCAGGTGCTAGAGTTGGTAGTACCGAGATGAGAGTGAGGGCAGCTGAGGTCATACATGCAGCCTGCCGGTAGTTTTTAAACAATCATCATTTTTGAGTATTCACTTTGTGGGTTTCATTTTCTCTAGTAGTGATCTTAGAACGTAATGCGAATCCTAATCCCGAATGAACATATAGCTCAAAATTTTTATGAACATTAGGTTCAAATGTTCAATGCTTACAATTTACAAACATATTTTCTATGTTCATAATGTTGAATAATATGAACTATATGTTCATTGTTTCTTGAACTATATGTTCATTTGGGACTATGGTGTGCATCCCGGTCCTGGCTTCAGGTTACAATTTTTCATCTCTTCTTAGTTGAAAGAAGGAAAGTAGAATATACATATGAGCTGGAAAACAAAAATGTTCAAAAGTTTGCTGGGTTACTGTGCTAATTTTTTTTTGATGGTGGTTGTCAGATACTTGCTGGAGGAAAAATCAGATGATAGCATATTACTCATTCTCATAATCCGTATTATGGATGCTCTAATAAATTATGGTAAGATTTCGGACACATTAAATGAGATACATGCTGTGATATATTCTGAATTTTGCTGAGCTGAACTGAACTTATGAACACTGATTTTCCTGGTGTATAAAATTCTGCTAAACATGGTTGATTTTTGTAACATAATTGCCGAAGTTTTCTTAATTTTCTTCCTAATTTTTGTTGTTTTTATTTTTATTCCTAGTACTAGTACTACTTTAAATTTTAGTTATAATATTATTAATTAATAATTATTTTAATTAAAATGAAAGGACAATAAATGTTAATAACACTAAATTTCACCCACGCTTATTCTTGTTCTGATACTATAGTACAAATGAATAACAGTTTACATGCTTATACTAATACTATAACAACATATACTTGCTAGAATATAATTACAAAGTGTAATTGATTGTATAGGTCAAAAGTTTCTTGGAATTTTTAGTCGAACTAAATTATTTTGCTGAACTTGTCTTTTTAAGTTGGAAAAACAATTTTTTTATTTGTTCTGACAATCTTTGGTTGTCCTTTTTCTTCTGTTGTAGGAAGTCTTGAATATGATGAATGGGCGAATCACAGGCAGGCTTGGAAACTGGAATCTACTGCAATTGTAGAACCTTCAATTAACTTTTTAACATCTTCTCATTCTAATGGAAAAAGAAGGTCAATTATCTTTTATACTTGCTCTATTTAATGCAAGTAATGCAATACAGTCTCGAGTTTCTTCTTTTTAATTATCTGTTGAATATTTAATTCAGGCCTCTCTGGGCACTTGCTGACAAGGCATATATGCACAACACATGGAGAGCATCTCAGTCCTCTTTTCATTTGTATCGTACAAGTGGAAATTACTCTCCATCAGGTCATGCTACTCTTCTAATGGACGATCTTCTAACCCTGGCTTTGCATAGATATGAAACTGTTCGAGCGTGAGTGTCCATATCCTTTATTTCTTTTCTATCAAATGTATGATATTTTTTAACTAAAAGTTGGATCTGTATGACTCTTGGCACTATCAATTTGACACTTTCCATAAGTTTATCTGGATAGAGGATCTATGGGTGAGTGCTTGCAACCTAAGGGTAATGAGATCTTGGTTGTTTTAGAGTGCTAATATACGTTGAACATTCTTTGCCACATTTTAGAATGCTAATATACGTTGATTGATGTAGGAGGCATAGGGTTTTGACATCAGGCTCTCCGTCTGTTTAGATAAATGCTTCTAATTTTATTTCAATCATTATGTTCCTTCTCCGCTGCTTTAGTTGTTTGGACTTTGGAGGAAGTTGATGAATACAAGGTCACCCCCGAAATGGCATCTCAGGCAATGGTTCTTTTGCTTACAGATATCTCGTCTTTTGTCTGTTAGGAACTTAGGATCCATATAATATGAGAACTCAGACTAGCCATGGGCCTAGGTGTGCTGGTATTTCTGGAGTTAATTTCAGTAGGGAGATAGGGGTGTGTCTTCCCCAGCAATTTGTAAGGTTGCAGCGGCTAGGGGGTAGTTCATGTGAGGAGGGCTTTGGTAGTGGCGGGGTGGCTTCCCAGTGGCAATGGAGAGGGTGCAGGACTTCAGGTGATGCTGTGGAGGATTTCAGATGATGGTGGGTAGCTGCCTAGCTAGGAGGGGCTGGCCGTAGGTAATGGTGGCTGGTCGGTGGTGGCCTGGTGGCTAAGTGTTCTTAGGCCTCACAGGGGGAGAGGGTACAAGTGATGTGGGGCTGTTAATTATGTGTCTCACTTGCTTTCTGTAATTGTGTGCCAGTTTGTTACGGAACAATAAATTTGAGATGGAGGGGCTATTATTCCCTTAGGAGGCGTTCTGTGTCAGAAATGACTGAAAAAGTTGGCTGTCATTAGGACTATGAATAGAGTACTGCATGGAGTGCAAGGTATTGGAGGGTCTTTAGGTTGGATGAAATGAAGGTTTCATGCTGTTGAATCCAAGTATTGGTATGCTGCTTATATTTCCCGACAGAGGAGAAACATCTCAGTACTGGCTGCTGGCTATGTAGTACTATGTAGTAAGTCGGTGAATTTTTAGTTTGTCCATTTGGAGAGAAATATAATTGACAATATGTGCTGAATCAGCAATACTTTGGAATGACGCTGCTGGATATTTTCAGAAACTAGGTAAAGTATCTGGCAGTTAGAGTATAGTGTCAGACTGACACACCCTTTATGGTGATAATAGTCCTCCTAACTCTTGGAGACTTATGTTTGCGCTAAGATTTTCTTATAGAAACGGAAGTACTAGAAAAATTCTAGTTAGAGTATAGTGTCAGACTGACACACCCTTTATGGTGATAATAGTCCTCCTTACTCTTGGAGACTTATGTTTGCGCTAAGATTTTCTTATAGAAACGGAAGTACTAGAAATTCTCCTGTTCTCCTAGTTCACGTCTGAAATGACCAGGTCGACCCCCCACCCCCTTCAAAAATACTCCGTACAAATGGAATACTTGTTAATCGTTTTCTTCTCTTACTTTATTATATGTTTATTATTCGCCATGTTACGATTTCATTTTTTTCTGAATTGTATTGGCAATCAGGCTTGCTGGAAAGAGTCTCCTCAAGATGTTGAAGAGATGGCCGTCCATGGTCTCAAGGTGCATGCTTGTCTTGACTGAAAATTTAGCAAGTCCCAGTTCACCTGAATATGCTGTTCTTGGGTCCTGCACCATTCTATCTAATCAGACACTTCTCAAGCATTTGACAGTGGTAATAATTCAAGAATCAGTTATATTTTTATTTCTCTTTTTACAAGGCTAAGATCACTTAATTTGGCCTTTTAACTTAGTAATGTTCGTCGTGCAAAGGACTAAATTTTTCTGAAATTTTCTCCTCCTATAACTATTCAGGATGTAAAGGCTTTCACTTCCTTCACCATCGGCATTCTGAAGAGGTATTTTGGACTTTTGGTAAATGTAGGCTTACTATTAGTTTGCGTGTTGCTTTTTATTATGTCCTTTTTTTTTTTCTTTCCCAGTATTTAGTACCCTGCTTTTGTCTTATCCTTCTTCTTTTCTTTATGTAGTGCACATCACGAATCCCTAAAAGCTCAAAAAGCTATCACTGAGGTAACATCATGCAAATCGCAAACTTAATTGTTTTGTGTTTCCCCTTGTATGTATGTCTTTGAATGGTAGCCTTTCCTTATTGAACTATTTTCCTGATTGATGCAGCTTTTTGTGAAATTCAACATTCTTTTTGCTGGAGTACCTAGAAATATCTTCAAGGCATCGGATAGCCTGTCTGATGGGCAAGTTTTTGAAGATTTGATTTCTCAGATAGGTTCTATGAGTTTTGATACCAGTGGCTTGCATTGGAGGTAAATTGTTATCTCATGATTCTGATGTATGCCACAATTTGCAATCTGTACTTCTCCGTGATTAGTACAAATATGCTTGATGGAGAGTTATTTTCCTAGTAAATAAAGTCAAAGTTAGGGCTGTCTGTCATTCATGATCCTGAAATTGATTCGAGATTTGTTGTTATCGTACCTTTCAGGTACAATCTGATGGCTAACAGAGTTTTGCTATTAGTGGTGATGGCATCTAGGAATGATCCACATTCCTCTACAACAGTTGTAAGCGAAACTGCTGGTGAGTGAGCTTTGTTTTAGTATATCCTGCAATATGTTAGGCTGGTACTGGAAAGTACCATATTATTTAGCCGCTTGAGCAAAACGAGCTATAACTTATTGTTTGTCTTATGTTATATTAACATTATTATTAAAAATGAGCTATCTATAGCCGTAAAATAAATTAATAGACATGAAGAATTGCACTAGCTACTGTTTGTGAAGAAGAGTCCACATGTTTCCGGCATGTGGAATTATGATTGTACTGTTTTACACTTTTATTGTCTTTTATTTAGAGTGTTAACTTTTTCTTTTCTTTTCTTTTCTTTTTTTCTTTTTTTTTTCTTTTTTTTTTTTTTTTTTTTTTTTTTCTGGTAATAGATGGGAAGTTTTATCAGACTTGAAAATTAATCAAGGCCAAGCTTTATAAATTCCTTAGTTATTTAATTCATGGCCTAATTAATGGCTATTAAAAACATAGATGATGACAACAACGATTTACCCAAATTCCCTTAAAGAAGTCCCATCATGGGTAGGGTAAGAGGGGTGAGATGTGAAGCCTTACCCTTATCAAAGCGGTTGTTTAAAGATTCACTATGAATCCAGTAGGTAATGACTGCTATTTCACAATGAATACAAGTGCGAGAAGTTCAATGAGCTATTATAATATAGTACCTTATGATCCAAAAGTAGAGTCTTTTGACTCCATTGCTGAAGGACATAAAAATCTAGATGGCACATAATCTAAAACTTACTCATGGTGAAGCCATTTGAAGGCCGCAGCTCTCATTTAAAGGAAATATCTAGGGGTGCAAATGAGCCGAGCCGGTCAATAAACTACTCGGGCTCGGGCTCGTTTAAAGCTCGTTCATGTTCGTTCATTTATTAAACGAGCCGAGCTTGAACAACTTTTGAAGCTCGCTTAGCTTGAATATGAACATAGGTATGCTCGTTCATTTAAGTTCATGAACAACTCGATCATTTATGTTCATGAACAACTCGTTCATTTATTTTCGTGAAAAAGCTCGTCTATATGTTATGTATCATATCTCTCTAGATTATAAAAAGTCAGGGACGTAGCAATAAAGTTATTCATGAACTATGATGTCGCTTGAGGAGCTGAGTATTCTGTAGGACATAATTTAATTTTTATAATGTTATTCAGGATTGTTAATTTAAATTATTAGTTTGTTTATAAAATAAAGTAATGTACTTTAATCTTTATTATTTGATATGATTATAACTTGTGAGATTTTCAAGTGGTTAAACTCTGAAGCTCGTTTAAGAAAGCTCGTTCATGAAAAAAGATCGTTTATAAACTCGGCTCGATTAACAAATGAGCCGTTCACGAACAGTTCGCGAACACAAAATCTCTTAAACGAACCGAGCTTGAACAGATTTTTGAGCTCGGTTGAAAGCTCGGGATCGGGCTCGAGCTCGTATAAGTTAAATGAACATGAACATGAACAGGGTAAAGCTCGGCTCGGCTTGGCTCGTTTGCACCCCTAGAAATATCTGGACGTGGATGGAAATTATGAAAAGAACTTTAAAGGAAGGGTTCCAAGGTCACTTGGAAACCCTCAAACTGCCATTGGGACAATTAATGACATCGTAGAAAGATACGGAAGCCATTTAGGCAATACCCTATAAGTGATACCCATGAGATTTTGAATTCTGTATAGAAAGAGAAGGCATGGAGTCAAAAGTTCAAAAGCTTGGAATTTCTTGGCAGAAATTCAGGACGGCTGTTAGGATCAACAGTAGTTTTAATAGCGTTGCACAAGAAGCCTCTTTTGAAGCTTATGATGCATAGATTATGTAAGAACTAGTATTTCTCTTTGCCTGTTCAATTGGTTTCGGGTACAGTTGCAAGAATCAATATCCATATCAGAGTCTCTGATTTGTCAAGGCTCAAAAATTTAAAACATGATGACTCCGTCTGAAAATTTGGACACAGGTACGGGGATAAAACATTATCAATTTCTTCCATGGAGAAGGCTTCTTAGGTGCTTTAGAACCAAGGATGGTCTTGGTGAACAATTTCAACGGCATTAGATAAAAATGAACTCCAATCTTGCAAAACACTAGAAAGGGACACATTAATGAATGCCCCATGGGTGTGAACCCCGAGAGAAGCTAAATACAGTAATACACAACTCTTGTCCTATAGAGTAACCAAAAAAAACTCGTGAGGAATCTCGATCAAAGGAAATCTTAGGGTTCTGGTGTGTTTGTGTTTATGTGGGGTTTAAGGGAGAAAATCCAATTATCCTTCTGTTAAATGCTGATGATATTGTCTTGAATTACTTTTCTCTATGTTATATGAAATCCTCACACGTACCAAATATGTTTGTTTCCTTTTCAGGGCATTTTTTGAAGAATTTAAAAAGTCAGCTTCCCCAAACTAGGATTCTTGCAATCTCTGCTCTAAATACATTATTGAAGGAGTCACCTCATAAAATGTCAGCTAAGTCTTCCTCAGAAAAGATTGAAGGGATCACCCAATCTTCTGTTGAAGGAGCCTTAGTTGAAATTTTTCAGGAAGAGGGATTTTTTAATGAGACCTTCAACAGCCTTTCCCATGTTCATATAATCACTGATGGTGAAACCACATCTTCTAGGGGAAATTATGGGAACTCTTCATTCCAGAGTATAGCCGACAAATCAATTACCTTTTTTTATTTTGACTTCACTGCTTCTTGGCCCCGAACTCCTAGTTGGATTTCTTTGTTGGGAAGTGATACTTTCTATTCAAACTTTGCTCGAATTTTTAAGCGGTTGATTCAAGAATGTGGAACACCTGTTTTACAAGCTCTGAAAAGTGCTGTAGATGAATTTGGGAGTTCTCAGGAGAGATCTAAACAATGTGTTGCTGCTGAGGCTTTTGCTGGAATTTTGCATTCTGATGTAAATGGTCTCCTTGAGGCATGGGACGATTGGATAATGGTTAAACTCCAGGATATCATTATGGCACCGTCAGTGGAATCTGTGCCTGAGTGGGCATCTTGCATACGTTATGCTGTGACTGGGAAGGGAAAGAACGGAGCACGGGTTCCTCTTCTGAGGCAGAAAATCATGGATTGTCTTCTTACACCTTTACCCCAGACTGCGACTACTAATATTGTTTCCAAACGCTATGCTTTTTTAGCAGCTGTGTTTATAGAAGTGTCACCTCCAAAAATGCCAGAAACTGAACTACTGCTTCACAACAGACTGCTGAAGGAGTTGCTGGTCAACATGAGTCATTCATCTGCTCAAGTAAGTCTCTCTGTTATTGCTAGTTACTTCATAGTTCTCTCAGGGTGGAATCTGAAAGGTGTTCCTCGTCGATATGTTCTCCTTGTTTAATAAACTTGATTATACTAATCTGCTTCTTAAGTGGCATGTTGGTAAGCTTAATACTGACTACTCTGCATCCCAATGGAAGGGTCTTTTTGACATGTTTTTATTTTTTATTTTTATCTTGATTTATCAGTGGCTGAGGCAGAAAAATTTATTGAGGGAAAAACTAAATTTGTACATTTTTGGTGTAGGCAAGCAGTACATTTGGCTACGAAAAATCCCTAAAATCCCAAATTCTATAAGGATAACTACAGAAATTCACATTCTGTTCAATGTTGATCTGCTCTTAGCTCACATTTGTCATGAAATACAGAATTTGGAAAGTCTACCTATTTGTTGTAGATCACGTAACGTTATTTGTTTCGGTCTTCAGATTTCTTTTACTACAGTGCATTTCTTTTCCTCTATTGGAGTTGTCTCTGTTTCTTAAGCTTGTTAACTGTTTTTCTCCAGCAGGCAGCAAAGTAAATCGTATTACTTGTGTTAATTACAACATTAACATAACCTATCATTGACTTTATGGTGATTGCTTTAGCTATGTTTAAGTTTGTTGTCATTCAACTATTCAATGGTTCATCTGTTAGTCTGTGACTCTGTTATTGTAGGCTTTCACCACTCACCATATGTTGGTGGTGAAGCGAGGACTTCTGTTGTTTTTTCTTTTTGTCTTTCTTATTTTTCCATATATCAACTCAAGTTTTTTTTTTATCTGTTCAAATTTATTATTTTTATGTAATTGGAAATTTTACTAATTGCTGTCATGTTGGCTGGAAAAATCACATGACTGTGCATCTTTTGCATGACTTTCTTTGCCTTGTCATTTCTGATCATAAAGAGTAAACTTTACTTGGTACAGGTGAGGGAAGCTGTGGGTGTTACCCTTTGTGTGCTGTGCTCAAATGTTCAGCTCCATAAATTGTTTGCTAGTTCTTATTCTGACCAAAGGGGAAGCGGTGGTGTGGGTGATGAATTTTTTGGTGGTAGTTGGAGTCAGCTCCTGTCAGATCAAGCTACTGAACGTGCCATTAAAATCCAGAATACAACTCATTCCGACCATATGGATGCAGGAGAAGATGTAGTTCCAGAAAATGGGATCACAAATGATTCTGAGGAGGATTTAAAATGGATGGAAACGGTAATGCATTTCTTTTTGGAGAAAGCTTATCAAAATTTAAGCTTTGTTGCAATAGTTCTCTTTAGTGATGGCTTGGCTTTGTTGGGGATGGAGGAAATTGAACATAACTGCCTCTATCTTGGAAAAGGCAGGGTTTTTCTTTGCCAACTGTGTCATGGCATGGTTGGTTGATGTTTATATACTTGATAGTGATACAATCATTTCTCTAATTGAAGATTTTACAATGTGCAGTTATTCCATTTTGTTATTGCATCGCTGAAGTCAGGTAGATCATTGTATTTGATGGAGACAATTGTCGGCGTTCTTTATCCCATAATATCATTACAGGTGCGCAAAGTGATTTCTTGCCTTTCTTTTTGTATGTTTGCATGTTGGAAATCCTCTTTTTCTCTTTAAGTTAGACTTGTAGTCCGTAGATGTCTCTCGTTAGTTTAAGGAACAAGGGCAATCGAATATGTTACAGGTAGTTTTGAAAAGATGGATTTTTTTTTGTTAAGATTGTCTTGCATAGTTGCATTGGTAATAGGATTTCTCTGATTTGCTATTTCCTCTCTTTCCTCTTTATAAAGTCTCTCCCATCTGTATTAAGGACTTTAATGTATGACTAAAGCTGTTTGCACTTACTGGTTATCTCATTTGCCTTATTGTCCTATGGCAAAGACGAAGGGGTTAAAGGACCTTAAAAAAAGTCACTAATTTGTGTCTTTATTCATCAAACTAAATTGAAGAGATTAGGAAAGGTCTGATTTCTAGAGTCCTGTAAAATTTGATTGTGGATTATGTGAATATGTCAAATAAAGGTTTGTCTTTGTAATTTGAAGGATACATCAAATAAAGATTTATCAACATTGGCAAAGGCTGCTTTTGCGTTGTTAAAATGGAGTGTCTTTAGAGAACCTCATCTCCAAAAGGCTGTTGCTGTTATTCTTAAGTCAGCTAATGATTCTAACTGGCGGACCAGATCTGCTACATTGACGTATCTTCGCACGTTTATGTATAGGTAATGATGAGGCAATGTCATGCAAGGTTCTTTTCTGATTAATATTTTTTATGTTTATTTTTACCCGTCCTCTTACTCATAACAGGCACAGTTTTGTCCTTCAACGCGATGACAAGTTACAAATTTGGACCACTGTAGAGAAGTTACTCATAGACAGCCAAGTGGAGGCAAGTTTCTTCCCTTGTACTTGTAAATTACAATGTATTATTTTCATGGTAGATATTAATTTTAAAGATCACATATTCAATTTCTGCACCAAGAACAGGAAAACTTACAGCACACAGATTTTTTTAAAGCCGGGAGTATTGGTGTTGTCTTGACATTATGAGACTCAGGGGAGAGATTCCAACAATGCATTTCCATATTTTCGTTAAACCAAACTTAGCAAATTCTTTAAAATAGAGAATCAGTTGCAAGGATTCTCTTCTATGCAGTTCCTTCTGGAAAGATACCGATCTTATCATACCGGTGGTGCTAGGTTAAGATGTGTTAGTTAGTGGAACTGTGTGGAAGGAAGAGTTATGAGATGTAAGACCATGACAGACGTACGGACATAGAAACATACAAGAGGGACGGGGCAAGTAAACAACTGTACCAGTCGGAACATATTAGGAGAATAAATGAAAGGGTTCTCATCAAACCAAGTGGTATTAAGCACATGGATTTGTTTTATCCATACTCTTAATACCCAACTTAATATGCATAATTGTTTCCTTCCAACGTGTCTACATCATATGCTTCACTTTCTAAAAGGTTTAGGGTCTGTTTGCTTCAATTTATTTTTACTTCAGAAAAAATAAGTTCATTTAAGTTAAGGCAAAATAAGTTCAAGCAAAATTAAGTTTTTTTTTCCAGACAACTTAACATAGAAATAAGTTTTTTTTCAGCAAAAATAAGTGTCTTTAGACAAAATAAATTCAGATACTTTCAGATAAGTTAATTTCAATCAAAAATCAGGTGAACCAAACAGACCCTTAGCTTGTTTTTCTTCAAGCTTGGTATGTTCGTGGCTCACATGGCCACCATATATATAACATGCAAAGGATAGATCATTTGCATAGTCAGTTGTACTTCTAAATTTCTTTGAATGCTACACATCTAATCGAGTCTCTCACTCTCTCACTCTCTCTAAATGCTCACTGCCCCATCTCATTCATCGTATCTCTGTAACCCAGTTTCTTTAACATGTTTAACCCACATGTTGTAGATTTGTAGGTAGTTCGTAGTTGGCATGTTTTGAATAAAGTAACCTATATCAGGAAATTTCTAGCATCTTTGTGATATTTTCACTTCAGTTTGGTTGTCATCTTCCTCACAAGGGATTCTGTAGTCCAACTATATCCCTTCTCTAGTCCAACTATTATCCTTGGGTTCTTTGCTTGATATCTGCATACATCCATGCAATTTATCCAAGTTAATCTGTACCTTGTTAACTGATATCAACTGTGTCTTCTTCTACGGTTACTCGGCTTCTTGTCTCAGTAATCTTCCTTATATGTAGTTGTTGTTCTGATAATAAATTGGTTTCAGGTGCGAGAGCATGCTGCAGCAGTTTTGGCTGGGTTGATGAAGGGTGGGGATGAAATTCTTGCAGGAGACTTCCGTGAAAGGGCGTATTCAGAGGCGACTCTTATTCTCAAGAAGAGAAAACAGAGGTTGGATATTTGATAAGCCTTTGGTTTGACATTCATCTGCTGTAAACTTTTGTTGTGATTTCTCTCATTGTACTTGGGTTGTGAATGTTTGGTTGTTTAAGGAAGAGTAAGGCAGTGTGTTTAGCTCTTGAATGAAAACTATATCATTCACGTCATCTTTGTTTTCATTTTAACTCCGGACAGTGATTGTCCATTACTCCATTTTGTGTGCTTTTAGACTGTCTTCTAGCTTTGAAGGAGATGTATCTGCTTGCTTCGGAGGTTGAGAAGTTCATAACTTAATCTTTTAACATAAGCAGCTGATGAGGATCACTCTAATAACTTCCCTTATCTAATTGGTTGCTGTAGAAAATTTGCCAGTGACTACCACATGCTTTTTTGCTCACAAATATGGCATTTAGGTATTGTTGTTTATTTGATTCTTTCTCATGCCGATACGTTTCAAAGCTTAGTACTCGGTACGATGCAATGCATCTGGACTGCCTACTTGAATACTCCATATTTATTGTGCATCTGATGCACCGAGTCCATCTGCCGTCAGTGCATTTTCTGTTAAATAAGTAATGTAGTACACTGAGTCTGTCTGGTGTCTGCATTTTCTGTTAATTCAGCTATGTAATGCACGATTAACGTATTATTTCTCTTTGTGAAATAGCAGAAGAGCTGGATATTCTGTTGCTTCTGTTCATGGTGCTGTTCTTGCCTTGGCAGCTGGTGTCTTGTCGGTTCCATATGATATGCCAAGGTAATTATTGAAGTTCCTAGTTTAGATTTTCTTGACTGTTGCTGCCAAATCTCGAAATCCGTGGCCATATCTATAGAGATGTCTGGTTTCCACTTCACGGTATAAAGTGGAGTTCTGATTGCTTTGCCTAGATATAAGTGCTTTTTGTGTTTGCTTGTAAATTTTCCACAGAGTCAGTTCTAGATTTCTTTTGAAGGGATAATTTTTCTCTATAAGATTTCTCCTACTGGAAATCATTTGTGCCAAGGGCTTAAATACCTTTCTTTCCATTACCATTGATGAGTGACCTAGGATCCAACTTGTATCACTAATATTTAATCCTTTTCAAGGCAGTGAAGCAGGCTAGTTTTAGCAATTACATTGCATCTGGAAAGTGCTACTGCTAGAGAATCGCTTCCTTATTGTATATATTACCTATCTTTTCTTTTTCAATGGTGAATGTATTACCTATCACCCACTTGTCTAAAAATGTGTTCTCTGACAAGTTCAGCTGGAAATGAATTTGATGATTTTGAATCCCCTTTTTGTGTATCGAAAAAAGCCATGTAATCTGTTAGCCAGCATGGGGTTTTGGGTGGTATCATATAAACCAAACATTACAATGTGATCGAAGAAGTGAGATAACTATTTAAACAGTGAGGGAGGGGTACTGATTTGCTGCGAGTGAGAAACTTTGTCCATATTGTTTGCAGTTGCAGTTTATCCTCACCTTTGTCTTTGGATTGTAATGCAATGTGGTAAAAATCTGAATTTGCATACTCATTAGGGGGTCAATTTCCTATGCAACTCTTTATTTTTAGCTTTTCATATTTGAATTCAACGGAAAAAATCTCAACAATTTTTTTATTCTGAAATAAATCTGCCTCTGATCAAGTATCAGTTGAAAAGCTTGATTCTGGCTGCTTACCTATGGTCTTTTGACTTGATTGGGCCATATTTATGACATACATTATTTTGTTTCAGTTGGTTGCCAGAGCATGTTACCTTATTGGCTCGCTTTGTTGTTGAACCATCACCTGTGAGATCAACTGTTACTAAAGCTGTTGCAGAGTTTCGACGGACTCATGCAGACACATGGAGTTTCCAGAAAGATCAATTTACTGAAGAGCAGCTAGAGGTATATATCTGAATTTTGTAGCAATAGAATTTCTATTGACTAGACCTTGAAACATACATTGTTTGATATTATTGGTATCTTTCCCTAATTAGTGGGCTTACATCAATTATGTACCACATCGCAGGTTCTTGCTGATACATCATCTTCCTCATCATATTTTGCTTGAAGTTTCACTGATAGGAATAGGCTATATAGATGGTAATTATACTAAATCCTCCGTAAATGTAGCTTATTTACATTTATAATATTGAGGTTAATAAAATCCATTATTTCTCAAAGACTGGCTATGCAACCCCCTCCCCCTCTCTCTCTCTTGTTTCTTCCTTTTCGGAAACCCTAGACCATGGGGTTCATTAGGTCATCTGATGGCAAATCCCACAGAATACTATCAGTACTGAATAAGCTAGATCCGTTTCTAATCTCCTTTCCACCTTCAGACTCTTCACCATTTTCATCTTCGAGTTTCAAATGCCCTAATTGGTCTCCTGCCGTGGAACACATGCTTTGGTTCCATGGTGATCCATCTTCTTCAGCAACAAAAGCAGATTGACCATACTGAAATGCAGTAAATGCATTACAACCCCCATTAACATGAGTTTGTGTTGCTCCTACATTAGTAGTTTCCAATTCCCAGGGCTTGTTTGAGAGTATCATATCTGGTTGTTGTTGAATAGCTCTTGATAATCCAAGTTTAATCTTCTCTACAGTATCTTCCTTGGTGTCTGGTTTAGTATTATTCATTCCATAGGCGGAGTTCATATTTCCCCCCTGTGAACTGGTAGGTTGTAGCTGGAAATCAACCCGCTTTTTGGTGAGGAGGTGGAGCATTTCATCCTTGAAACACCCGAGGGCCGCCTCGGTTAGGTTGGCGACCTGTGGGGGTCCTAGTGTGGTTGCAATCTCAGCCATTAGGTGAGAGAAAGACTTGTGTGTAACTGGATCAATTCCCATTCCTGTTAACTTCTTCTTAAGCTTGGTGTTCCAATGGTTTTTGACATCATTATCAGTTCGGCCGGGAAGTTGAGCAGCAATTAGTGACCATCTGTAAAAAACAAAATTCCAAATTATTCATCACTAATTGTTGTTGTATAACTACTCCCTCCGTCCCAAAATTATAATCCTGTATTCCAAATCGGACGTTACATAATTATAGTCTTGTTTCCTTATTTGAACGTAAAATACTTTCCATATTACCCTCATTTGAGACCCCAAAAAACAAAAATACTGCATTGAAAACCTCCCATGTTCTATATTCCCTTTCGCCATGTACTTTATTCCTTTTTACATGTACTATATTCTAGTTTCTCATACAAATTAATCATCAATGTACTCTATTTCAATTTCCCACACTATATTCCACATTTCTGAAATTCGTGTTTTTAGTCAAACAAGACTATCATCTTGGGACGGAGGGAGTAGTAGGGGGAAAAAGTCAAAAACAGCCTTGTAGAATGTGGTATGTGTTGTTTACCTGTTGCCCACAACAGCATGAAGCTTCATAATAGTTTCTTCTTCTGCTTGGGAGAACTGTCCATGCTTAAGATCAGGTCTTAAGTAGTTTGTCCATCTCAACCTACAACTCTTTCCACACCTTTGTAGACCTGTTTATGTGTTTGGATTGTCAATTTTTTATAAAGAAAGATTTCTAGTACTATTTCTGGGTTCATTGTTTCAAATATCCTGTAGAGAAAAACAGAGGAAAGAAAGAAAGAGAGTCTAACTAACCAGCATTCTTAGGAATAAGGCGCCAATTCCGGGTGCCGTGTTGGGCAATGTAAGAAGAGAGTTTGTTGTCTTCTTCAGGTGTCCATTGCCCTCGCTTTACGTTTTCCTTCTCACAGCAGGGAATTCTACCCATGGTCGATCGATCTGTTATATTGTTTTCTGTGTTTTTCTGAAAAAACAGGGGAAGCTTTTGCTGATGTTGGTGTTTGCTAGTTTAGAAAGCTTAATTAGGAATAAGTAATCAAAAGTCAAGACAAGAATTAAGGAAATCGAAAAAGAAAAGAGAGAGGAAGAAACAAGATTAAGAAGTGTTAAATGGGTTTAAGAAATTGATAATTAAGAATTAGTACTATATAGTTGAAGGAAGATTAAGGAAGAAAGGAAAAATAAAGGAGGAAAGGGGATTGATTAAAAGGGGCACCAAAGGTGCATGAGTTGATTAAAGAATTCAACGCCATTGAGAGTGTGTGAGAGGAGAGGCTGGTAGCTCACCCACAAGACACCTGGTCAACACACATCACAACACACCCTCCTCTCTCTTTCTCTCCTTCTATCCTTCTCTCTCATATTCTCTCTCCATTTTCAATCTGGGATTATTGCACGAATGTGTGTTAGTTGGCTTTCAGATTTCCCCAGTTTCCATCATCCAATTCCACACAATATCCACTTCTCTAACTCTTGTTTCCTCATCCCACACGTGCGCAGCTCAAAGTGTAACTCTTATTCGTTTTTGTTAGGGGGCTTCGAATTCACTCTTTTCACCTATATACTAGGCGGGTAATCTTGGGCGCGTAATCCATTGTATACTTCCGGAATCTTGTGTTATTACGAGAGAAAAATATTGCGTTATGTATGCATTTATGTTTCGCGGGTTGTTCTCTGTATTATTTCTCTTATAAGAAGGATGTGTGTTTGATCACTTGTTAAATCTTTACTTTATTGCCAAGGATTAGTAGTGCTGCATTGTTAGAAATACTAGTACATAACATATCTTCCTTTCACAAACAAATGCACATCTATCTTACAGTCACTAAGGGCAATACCAATAGAAGAAACTTCAATGAGGTTTGTTCTCATGCCACATCATCATTTTACAAACCTTGATTGTAACGAACCTTCTACCAACAATAGATAAACCTATATGAAAGTTTGCATGTGGGACCTATTATCATTCATCTCATATAAAGCAAAACAAAAAAAGAAAAAAAAATAACCACTTACTCTTTAGTCTTTACTAACCGTGGGTTCGTAACTTTTCCTAACAATAGTAAGGTTTGTCTACAAACTTATAAAATTCAATACAAATCTCTTGACAAACTTCTTAAGTAAGCAAAACACTTATTTACAAACTGCACTTTCTGTACCAATAATGTCTTGGTCTAATTGAGGGTATGTGTACAATAAGTCGCAGATTTGAATCCCTATTTATAATTTATTATTGCACTTGTGCTCATTTGCACCAAAAAAACAAACAAACTACACTATGTGTAAAGGTCACCTTCATGAGATCTTAAGCAAATCTTCCGGTGTCTCCTTTAATACAACGATCACGAAAACAGTAAACTCTCAACTTAATTTTGCATTTACAAGCCCTCCAATTGATCCCGATAGAGCAAATAACGTAACCACTAAGCAAACATAAGAGAAAGTTCTTAGAGAAATCCACCATCCTGTCCATGCTTGAATATTTCTCTGATTCAAGTACATTTCCACAGGGAAATATATTGATAAAGGCCAAAAGATGAGAGCTCCAAGAATCCCTAACACTTGGTTGAAATAGGGAAATACTATTGCTAGGATTGTAGTCGATGCAACATAAACTGTTCGAATACACAGCCTGTAGAAGTTCACCCTCAAATACGGCAACAATGGAAGCTTCAAAGTGTGTGAATGGTGGATGAATTCGTTTTCAGGGAACTTCTGAGCAAACCATCTGTCAACGGCTGCAAAGAGCGGCTGGCTGAATACCTGCCAAGGAAGAATGCAGTTAACTACCGAAACCAGTTAAGGCTCTGTTCTATCCACCTTATACTTATTGGTTATTAGATCGGTTAAAATGTGGTTTATGCACCCGGGTACACAATGCTTACTGTGCACCCTGTTTTTAAATGAACATTAAGTTCAGATATAAATAACATATAGTTTGTACCCAAAGAACATATCGTAAATGAACATATAGTTCAAATCCAAAGAACATATATTAAAATATATCACTTGTACGCGTACATTGAAATCATTCTCTGTGTTCATGAGGTGCTCAATGAATGTTCTTTAGGTGCTCATTGTGCACCTTAGTGTATAATCCAAATTGCGAGATTCAACCAGAAGAGACTAGAAAAAGTTAAAAGCACTCGCAGAAAACAATCAGACCACATCAGACCAGAAATATTGCACTTGTACGTACATTGAAATCATTGTCCATGTTCATTAGGTGCTCAATGAATGTTCATTATGGTGCATAGTGAGCATCGTTCACTTGGGTGTATAATCCAAATTGCGAGATTCAACTAGACCAGACCAGAAAAGGCAAAAAGCATTCGCAGAAAACAATAACAAAAAACACTCACAAAAAATAATCAGACCAAACTAGAAAATGAATAAATTAAACTAGACCAGGTGAAAGAGAACACAACCTAAATCTTTAGAACTATGAAACATGAAATCAGATATTCAGTACCTGATATCCTCCAACAAGGTGAAGAACAATGCACACGTTAGCAAGGCCGATGAGCCAATACGGCTCATAGAATCCTGTCATAAGATTTCCTGGTGTATCATCCCCGAAAGCAGCATACCCAAACCCTCCACAAAGGAGATAGAACAAGGTGGTCACTGCAACAGATATCGTTGAAGCCTTCTTCATGGTCTCATTCTCTGACGGAGGTGACTTCAGAGTATCCTGCATTTCACACATCATTAGTTCATTACAAACAGGGTACATTAAACTCTTGTTCAACCTCTGTATTATATTTCGCATATACATCAGATTTCAGAAAAAGAAAGGCACCTGAATCTCAATAAGAATTAAGGAGTATGGGTAAGCAAATGCTATATCTCCCAGTCCTTGTGCAACCAGCCACACTTTTTCCATGACAGTTTTGGTGGGTGTTCCTTTTATGCTTCCCTTAATCATACCATTTTCTGAGATGACAGTAAAAATAGATGTAACACATTACTAAAGCACACGAATTTCAGATAAACTAGAGTTGATTTGGTGTAATTTAATGTGGTTTTATACCTATAACATGAATGGTTCCAAGTCCAAGTACAATGAAGGAATAGGTAAATGACATAATTGCAGCTATCAGTGAAACCCATTTTATGTCATGCATATTTGGTATCTGAGACATAAGAATCTGTACAAATCCAAAGATTAATATGTAATGAGTATCCCCAAAACTGCAGTCTGCCTGATGGCCTTGATTGTGATAACAGTTCGATTCCTGTATCGCCCTGCATGCCAAGATGATAGTGATGCTCGAGTGAGATAAACATGATTAAGCATGCATCATGTAAGGTTATGTTCTGCTCCACTTATTTCAGGGAAAATAAGTTCAGGTAAGATAAATTCAGGAAAAATAAGTGAAAATCAGGTGCATAGAACGAGTAACTAGGAAAGTGAAGTAGAAAACAAGTAAAATTACCTGATGCTGATAGCAGAAGTGATAGTATAAGCAATTCCTATCCCAAATAAGTTAATATGCACACAGAAACCGCAAAGCCAAGCCCTCGTCTCTCCTAAAATATTAAACTTACAGTTGAGAATCAAGACAAGTATATATATAAGTCCAGAGATATTAATGGTCAAAGTTAATTACCTAAATTGAAGCGAACAGCTTCAAGATAAGATGGATTACGAAGAGGGCCATATTCAGGATCAGGAGATTTGTAAGAATTAGAAAGGAGGAATGCAGAAAGGAGGGTGATGAAAGCAAAGACAAGCATTGCAATTGGACCTCCTATCCAACCCAATTGACTCAAACTCCATGCCAATGATAGCACTCCTGACCCTATCACTCCTGTTATAATGTGTGCTACTGCTGACCATAATGTCCCTGCATTTTTCAACTAGATTGTTTATAATCTTTCAAAATATTGTATTATACTTCTTCCGTTCCACAAATATCGCACCATGTTGACTTTTACACTATTCACGTTGTTCCTTTGACCATCTTTTGTAAAACATACGTAAAAAGTATGTACTGCCTCCGTTTCAGAAAGTTATTTACAGTTACTATTTACACGGACTCCAATGCAATATTTAACTACTAATATATTCAATTTCGTATATGATTTTTTTTTTTTAAAGTTGATATTCTGAAAATACATACTGAGACCAATTGAAGAAATCTTATATAATAGTGAGAATTTACGATCAAAGTTTTTATATTTTGGACACGTATTCCAAAGCGTAAAGAACTTTTAGAAACGGAGGAAGTAATTATGTAGGATCTTATTAGATTCGTATCGATATATACTTTCTAAATATCAACTTTTTATAATTTTTACTTGTACATAATTCGAGAGATAACGAGTAAAAGTCATGTATTGGGAAGCGTGAAGTCAACATAGTGCAATATTTCCGGAATGGAGGAAATATTAAAAAAATTATCCCTTCTAGTTTTTTTTTTCGTGCATCACTTGGACCGGTACACTTGACAATGCCTCATTTGATCGACCATTAAATATCTCTAATTTTCTATATGTAAAAATTAAACTTCGTATAAAAAATATTGATATTATATATAAAACTATGTATTGTGACTAATTTACAACAATTTACGTAATAACATTTGGTTACTATATATTGGTAAAATATTCAAATCAAACTAAGTACTACATTCGTTCCTTAATGTTCTTTACGCTTACTATTTGCACAAACTTCAATACATCACTTAGACCGCCACACTTGACGGTGCATCATTTGACCGCTAATTATCTATAATTTTCTATTTGAACAAATTATAAAAAGCTAATGTTTATAAAAAATTATGTATTGAATTCAACAACGTTTTACATAACAACATTTGATTACTATATATTGGTAAAATATTCAAATCAAACTTAGTACATAAATAATGATACATTCAAAGTGATGCAAGTGAAAATAAAAATGGAGGGAGTAGTAATTACCAGTTCTCTTCTGGGGTGTTAATGATGATTGGAGTAAAGGGGTGTTCTTGTTATGTTCTTCTTCTCCCATAATCTAACCTTAATCTTGATACTTGATAAAGTGACTAAAAATAGGAGAATGAAATAAGAAAAAAGGGAATATTATATGGTGTTTGTTTAAGGAAGAATTCCAGTAAAAGCGGGAAACCGAACATTCAATTATTGGATTTTAGTTACTACGTGTATTGGTGTTTAATGAGTTCCGTAAGCAACTAACTTTGTGGTTAGTTCTAGTAAGTACGGATTTTACATTTTTAGTTGTGCACGTCATTTACGGAGTACTAGAATGCCATCCAATTGAGGACAAATGTAAGGAATGGATATATTCTTTATTTTAGTGCTATCTAACAATGCATATATTTATTTCATTTTTATTAAATTGAAACTAACCATCAAGAATTCTAACATATATTCTTTGTTTGGTTGCTTGAAAGGAAATTTATAGAGTAGAGGAAAATGGGAGGGGGTTGATGAGGATAAAGAGGGAAGGTAAGGAGGAGAAGTAATTACCCTTCATTTTAAATAGAAAATGTTTTCACTATTGTGTGAGTTATTAAAAAATCGTTTTTTATAAACAATGGAAAATGATTGAAAAGGGGAACTATATTTTTCAGGAAAATGTTTCATACCAAACCAAACACTCCCTAAAATGATTGAGTAAAGACTCTCTTGAACCAGTACTGGCCTATCACAGGTTAGTCATCCAAGCTAAATAAGTTTAAGCTTGAGCCACTCCTATTCTCCTAACCATTTACAACTGATGAGGATCGACCTTAAATTTTCCATCAACTCCATCAACGTGTGTTGGTTTATTGTGGTTGTTATTATATTCTAATAAATAAACAATGGACAGAGGTCATGCATGAATCATATAAACCATTAACACGATTAAGCCATATAGTGCGTGATGCACAAATAATGGTTGCAACCAATTGTTTGTTGATTCAGTGGTGATTGGGGTTGAACTTGGTAGGGAGAATTCGTGTTCGATCCCCCGTAATAACAATTGAGAGGGCACTAACACCAAAAAAAATAAATAATGGTTGCATTATTTGCTACACTTGAGTCGCTTGACTTGTGTTCGTGCAATATAGGCAATAGATCATGAAATAAGTTAAAAGAGTCTTTGTACACCACTTTGATAATTAGTCCTAGCATGTTCATATCATCAGCAATTGATCTGTGTAGTGTTTACATCAATGGAAAACATGTTTATGCATTCATGGATAAGCATTATATAACTAAAAGTACCGTCTTTTTCATTTTAACTTGGCACTCACAATTCCTTCAATTGAACCAACTAATGCAACTATACTCACCAGCAAGCAAAAACCACTAATTGTTCGAAGTAAAATACCCTGTTTTGTCCAAACATTCATATTTTTCTGGACAATATACATTTCTACTGGGAAATATATGGCAAGAGGCCAAAAACTTATGGCCCCTAACAACCCTAAAACCTGGTTGAAAAACGGGAAAATCATCGCTATCCCTGTTGTCGATGCAACATAAGCCGTTCTGAAGCACACTCTCAGCAGGTTCACTTTCAGATCACTGCACAACAAAGGCAGCTTCACTGAATGGAAATCATTCACAAACTTGCTATTTGGGAACTTTTTAGCAAACCATCCTTCCACAAATGCGAATACTGGTTGACTGTAAACCTGCATTAACCCACACTGATGAGTCAGAAGTTCATTCCTGGTGTCTGTTTTAGTATAAAGTTATAGATTACTGTAATAACGTATTATACCTGATATCCTCCCACCAGATGAACAACAATGCAGGCGTTTGCAAAGTCAATGAGCCAGTAAGGTTCATAGAATCCAAACCCTGTCAAGATATTACCAGGTGTATCATTCCCAAATGCAGCATAGCCAAAGCATCCGCATGAGAGGTAGAAGAAGGTGGTGATTAAGACAGCTACCATCGAGGCCTTCTTCATTGTTAGATTTTCCGCTGGAGGGGACTTCATTGTGTCCTGCACATGCATCCAACGTAATCAAATCTAACAAGATCTTACATGATAACGTTTTGATGTACTTCTATATATAATAATGAGATCTGCAGTCAAAATTCTCATACTTTGGACACGTATTAAAGCGTAAATAACTTTCAGGAATGGAGGTAGTAGTAATTTAACCTGAATTTCTAGGACAATGATTGCATAGGGGTAGGCAAATGCAATATCTCCAATTGCTTGAAAGGATAAGCTCATTTTTTTAAAGGAAGAAGTAGCTTGAACTCCAGTAATACTTCCCTTTATAGCTCGATTTCCTGCATTTCCAAAAAATTAAAATGATTAGGGAAATCAGATGTTGTTTTAAGCTAGATTAAAGAAAGAAATTAAGTATTTGGGATTGATTGATTACCAATCACGGTAGCAAAGCCAAGGGCTAATCCGATGGTTGCGTAGGCAAATGACATGATGGCAGCTAGTATAGAAAGCCATTTCATGTTGTGAAAATCAGGTATTTGAGACATTATTATCTGAACACACCCAAATAGCAGCATGTAAACGCCATCCCCATATGAACATGTTGCTTGGTGCCCTTCTTTGTGGTAGCAGTTTGATTTTCTAATAGCTCTGTACCATTAAATAAGTTAAGTAAATCATAGAGCAAGAAGAAAATTAAACGGACTAATAAATTGTGTTCTCTTCACTTAATTCTTATTGATGAATCCGTATTAGAGATCAAAGAAATAAAAAAATACTCGCAGAAAACATTTAAACCAGACAAGAAACTAGAAAAATCCTACAAGACCAGGTGAAGAGAACAAAGTCTATTAGTCTCTAGCTTAGACAGACGAATAATTAGGTTGGTCGTCCTTTTTTTTGAAGAGGTAAGAAAGAGAAAACATGAGCATTTCTGCATTCTTGCTTAAACTAACAGTAATCATCCGTTTGCAACAAAACTATTCCCTTACTTCTGACATGGGAAATTAAACGGACAAATAGGCTGTGTTGTTCACCTTAATCTTATTGCTTATTACATCAGACCAGGAAAAACAAAAAAAATACTCATAGAAAACATTTAGATCAGACCAGACAAAGAACTAGAAAAATTAGACCAAACCAGGTGAATAATACTCCCTCCATCCCTTAATACTCGACCTGTTTGTCACCGTTACTACATTCTAGCTTAAACAAACTGAGTAATGAAGCTAGTCATCCTTTTTCTAAGAGGTGAGAAAGAGAAAACATGAGCATTCTAGCTTAAATTAACTAGTAACTCTGCATTATAGCTTAAATTAACGAGTAATTCAGCTAATCATCCTTCTTCAACAAAATTATTCCATTACTTCTGAGTTCTGACAGAGGAAATTAGTGAGTAAAGAAGGGCGCGCATAATTAAACATGAAAAAGAACATATGGTAAGTTAGTACAAGGAAGATAAGTAGCTTAGTATACCTGATGCTGGTTGCAGTAGTGATGACATACGCAACACCGGCACCATACAAGCTTAGATATTGTAAACAACCACAGAACCACACCTGTTTCCTTCCTGTACAACCACTTTAATTAAAATAAGAATTGAATGAATCAAATGCACGTACTTTAGCTTGCAAAAAAGGCATTAATTGACAAGATTGTGTATATATATTTGATATATGAATACCAAGAATGGCTTTGACAGCATCCATGTAGGAAGAATTGCGGGAACCAGTAACAGGGTTGGGGGACCTGTAACAGTCAGATAACAGGGAAGCAGATAGGTAAGTAACAAACGCGAAACACAGCAAAGAGACCGGGCCAGCAATCCATCCTAGTTGGGAGGTGCTCCATGCTAAGGAAAGCACACCCGATCCAATCACTGCTGTTATTATATGAGCTACACCCGTCCATACAGTTCCTGTTAAAATTCCATTTTTCGCGTTACAGGAAAAGTATTGCAGGCTAAAAAGACAGTATATATGTAGTGAAAGTAGAACTAGTAAGTTAGTTAGTTAATTACCAGTTCTCTTTGTAGCATCTTCATCAGAATCATAAGGGGAAGTTGAAGCAGAAGCAGAAGCATAGATCTCTAAAGTACTGGTTTTTGCCATCAGAAAAATGCAACTCTCTCAGTACTCAGCAATAGTCATGTTTTATGTTATTAAGAACAGAGGCAGGATACTAGGGTAGCATGGGCTCTTGCAAGTTGGGAATGTGGTTGGCGATAAGTCTCAATCTCTACCAAGGTCCATATGCAAGGGTCCTACCTACGTAATACCCTGCCGGTCTGACCTCGACACGACGACACGTCAGGTAATCAATCATAACCGATGAATGTCTCGATCAGTGTGATAGATACTCCCTTTGTCCCTATTTATTTGCCCCATTTGCCATTTCAGTCTGTCTCCAAAAGATATATTGTCCCATTAATAAAAATGGTCAAGGCCGGGAAAATAAACTTACTCTCACATAGAATAAATTTTACCGTCCACTTTCTGTCTCAATTTCACTCACCCAACTCTTAATAACATATGGAGCACATAAATGCTAAACTTCTAAGTGGATTACGGACACAAATGACTCAAATACAACCATCTTTAGTAATACAAAAACATATTATGTGTTGGTACAAAAAAATATTTGTATTCTATATGAACACAGTTCACTTCAGACTTAGATTTGTATCTAGTGGAGCTAGACGTTATATATTCTCTGGCTTGGCTAATTGTGGCCTCAAAAATGACTTTCATTGTCCTAACTCTTGTTTTAGAAGATATATTACCATTGACTATTAAAGTGAAAAACAAGGTCCTAGTTGATTGTATTGTTGAGTCTGTTTGTTTCTATCATTCTCTGTGGTTGAAAATTCGGCATAAGTCTGGGAAAGATGGGACCAACAGTGGGTTCTGTGAGACGTTTTTAGTTAATCAGAGTGATTGAGAAATTTTTCCAATTAAATGGCATTTTTGTAAATAATTGATGATTTTATTATAAAAATATCATTAAATGTGGGTTAAAGTATAGTGATATGTCATCAAATATGGACCGCATGTACGGTCATTATTGTATTATCATAATACATCAACAACTATATAATACACATTCAACAGCTCACAATGTATAATAAGCTTCTACTACGGAGTAATAAACAATCTACAACTATAAATATACAGTCAATCACTTACCAATAAATAATATTGCATTATAGTAATTCATCAATAATCATAAAATATACAGTCAACGACAAATAATATACAATCAACTTACACTAATATGCAATTATTAACTACAAATATACAATCAACCACTAACATTATAACACCTACGATTTTGAAGCAAAATATTTATGAAAATATTATTATCAAAGGTTCCACTACATATACCACTCTCCCTGGGTTTGTCTATACATTTTTATGTTCTCTAAAGTAAAATCTGATGAACAACTATTTTTCATTTATCAATTTTACTGACAACTATTTTTTAAGGTTGCTACTTGTAAAAAAAAAAAAAACGTAAAAGATAGTTGCCGCAAAATTAGTAAGCTAATTAAAAAACTAGTTCCAAATTTCTTGAGTTACATCAATTCTGATCCTTGAATATCTTCCTACAATTTAATTGTCAAACTTCAAAAAACTTTGACCCTTTGTAATTGATATGATCCTATATTCCTACCCCACTCTACCTACTTTAAGAATCGATTTAGAATAGGAAGTAGCATTTCCATTTCTGATTAGAAAGAAAACCAGAAACAGAAAGAAGATCTACTGATTTAATTATACTCCAATTAAACAGTTGCATTATCAAACCACCAAACTAAAACATATATTATGTGACCATTTCTAGAAATACATTCAAAAACACCATGAAAAACAACCAAATTCACCAAATTTCCAAAATAGTAAATGGCTAGCTAGTTATTTCTTTCTGGGATTCTTTTGTTTTTTCGATTTCTGAGCTTGTGCTTGTGGTTTCTTCTCTGTAATATCAGCAGCAGTAACAGTAACACTAGCTGTTGCACTAGGTGGTGCAGCCGTCGTCACATCCTCCTCCTCTCCCTCCAAATCAGCCTCCGAAGACAGGCGGCGCCGCTCCTCTTCCACTCCCTCCGCCTCCTCCTCCTCCTCCTCCTCCTCATCCACATCCTCCTCTTTACCAACTGTTTCCTCCTGCCTCCGCTGCTTTTGCCGATCAAGAGTGTCTGAAACCACACCATCTTCATCTTCATCTTCATCTTCCTCTTCCTCCTTGGTGGTTGTCTCATCTGCGGCGGATTCCCATAATTTCCGGCGATCACCGTCGGAGTAAAACCCTCGGACGGAGCGGAACACGGAATTCATAGTGGAAATCCCAGCCAAAGCCATGACCGCCGCCACGGAAAAGCCTGCAACAGTAGCCACCAGAATAAAAGTCGGAAATATCAAAAGTGGCGTAAACAGAACCATCAAAGGGATCCCAATCGCCGCCAGTGTGAGTGTCAGTGCTAGTGTTACCCCCGTCACCGACAACAATGGTCCTCCAACAACCACCGCAGCCGCCGTCGCACCAACCACTCTTGTTATCTTCATTAACAACGACCCATCATCAATTGACGACTTCTCTTGATAGTAATAATCATTATCATTATCATTATCATCACCGCTACTAATTGGAATTGTCCGTGGAAAATCATGATCATAATTATACTCATAATCCATTGCCATATCTCTCTTTTCTCTTTTTTTTTTCTCTGGATTACTATCAAGTAGTACTAACTAAACATAATGCATGTATGTTTTCTTAGAGTATGATACTTTTGATATGGTGGTTAACGAGGTGACAAGTGGTATAGTGGCTGTATATATAACCATGCATAGCTTGATGCCTCGCAGGTCTGCGTGTCAATGTTGCCTGTATAACGTGGCATCTACTGCGACCTATTTTATGCATGATTCCTTGTCTTTTATCTTACCTATGTTTTGCAAGATAAAAATAAATCAAACAAGCTCTCGTTTAAGTAGTGACACTAAGTTTCGAATCAATGCGTTACATACAGTATAAATGTCACGCTTTTGTTTTCCGTCTGTTTCAAAAAATTTAACACTTTACTATCATGTAGGTGTGAATACGATGTAAGGGCAATACAAATTAGAAATAGTGTGAAAGATTTGAGCCTGATATTTATCATGATTAAACGCTTCGTCTTAATCACTGGGCCGAATCTCATTGGTGAAAATTAACAATTTACTATAGACTCTATTCTATTTGACTGATTGTATCTGAACTCAACTGAACTTTAAACTTATTTTATCTGAAACCATCATAAAAATATACTTACTCTCTCCACCATGACCCACTAACTTTTCTCATCGTCAAAGTTATTATCCGTCAAAATAAACAAAACCTAATAATAATTTAAATTCATTAATCAAGCTTGCAACCAAGTATTTTAAATGAAGAACAAACTAACAAGACAATTAAGACTAATTGAAACACCAAAGGTAATCAATCTAAAGAGTTTATTTCTTGCATCATGTGATGAAAGCACAACACTTTTATAATTATAATATCTTGATGAAGTGGTTAGAACTGAGAGCATGTATATCCGTCACATATTTTTTAAAAAAATTAAATCTCATTTATAATTTGTATTAAATTGCATGCTCTTGGGGCTTATTCGCACCCATAAAATACTGACATTTTTTATAATTGAATACTTACATTCCAGAGGTACAATTCCCTTTCTGGAGTTGTCAATGTAAAGGTTAGTAATCCATAGGCTTTTTCGTATTGGAAATCTATTTCTTGATTATCTACACTAATCTTCTTAGGTTGGATTGAGGAATATGCCCCAAATACACCACAACCCCTAACTTTGAGGCAAACAACAAAGTTTTCTTCTGCCTCATATTGCAAGCCCTTAACTGCACCTCCTGAGTTGAACATCTTAATCAGCCCAATCGGGGCGAAAATCACACCGTCCGACAACTTCTTCGCCGGAACCACCGTAAAAACTTCATATTCTCTTGCCTTCAGTGTGACAGGAAATGATGCATTTTGTGGAAGATACACAACTTCCCCTGCAATGAAAAACGTTACAATTAAATGCACAATCAATTGACTCTTTAGTAACTAATGTAAACTAATTGACTCTTTAGTAACTAATGCACAATCAATTGACTCTTTAGTAACTAATTGACAATTAAATGCACAATCAAAGGGTTATATTCAGCTTCGCATTTGCCTTCCTTCCCGGTCAGCTCGTGGAAGCGGTTCTGGGGTCTTCCCATCCTCCCCAAGTTCAAAATCTTTGTCTGGAAATTGCTGAATAACGCTTTGCCAGTTGCCGCTGTTCTTCAGGCTCGGGGTTTTCCTCTGGATCCGCAATGTTGTTTTTGTCTCTCTGCTCAGGAATCGATTGAGCACTTATTTTGTTGTTGTCCTCTTGTTCGCGCTTGGTGGCCTGTTTCTCTCGGAGGTAGTCTGCTTCCGCGTCCCTCTCCCGGCATGTTTCCGTCATGGTGTGCGGATATGATTTCTAGGTTTTCTTCACATGGCATGCCTCGGCTGTTGTTGGGTTCTTTTTTGGCTGCCCTTTGGTCCTGTTGGGTTGTCAGGAATGACATTCGATTCTGTGGTTCGTCTTTTTCGGAGGCAGCCTTGTCTGTAGTGTTCGACTCTTGGTCTGCTCGACTTAAGGATGTGGTGGGGTTTGGTTCGTCTCCTGAGGTTCACCAGTCAGTGTCTAGGCCGCAGTCTCCTCCGCTTCGTTTCTCCGATGGGCTGCAGGGTTTTTCTTCCCCTCAGCATGTTGTCCGCCTTGTCTTTGATGGTTCTTGGATTCCAGTTTCTAACCAAGCTGGTGCAGGGTGGATTTTCGCGGATTTTGTCTCCTTTGCTTCGCTTGGAGGCGGTGCTCGGGCTTGTATTGTGGACTCTCCTCTTCATGAAGAGCTCAGAGCTTGTGTCCTTGGCCTTTAGGCTGCTGTGAAGCGAGGGTTCTTTTCTCTGTTGATTTTCACAGACTCAACCACGTTGGTTCGACTGTTGCAACGGTTGGTCCTCCCTCCAATGTCGATTTCCTGGTCTCTTGCGGAGGTTCGGCGTCTTTTGGCTTCTCTTCACTCTTTCACCATCTGTAAGGTGCCGAGATCGATGGTTAGGGACGCCCATGTTCTTGCCGGCCAGGCTCGTCGGCGTCAGATTTTCTTGCTTTCTTTTTAATTTCTGTCTTGTTTGTTCTTAGTCCTTCTTGTCAAAAAAAAAAAATAATAATAATAATGTAAACCATTTGAGAAAAAATGTTTTATTCGACTTATTTTGTCTGAACTTATATTATCTAAACTAATCTGGATTTATTTTATCTGCAAAATCAAATAATCTTACTTGTGTGTGAAAATATCTGAAAAAACTTATTTTCTGAACTTATATTATTTGAATTTATCTGAACTATTTTGAAGAAACAGTAGACTATTTTGAACAAAGCTAAGGTTGTGTTCTATTCGCCTTATTTCCACTTATTTCAGGAGAAATAAGTTCACATAGGTAAGTCCAGATAAGTTCTAAGTTAGGAAAAATAAAGTAGACCAAGTAAATTTATAACTAAATTAAGTTTTGATAAGTTTAAATAAGTTCAGTTAAAATAAGTTTATGAAAAATAAGTGAAAATCAGGTTAATGAACGCATGCCAAGAGAAGACATACCTCGAAGATGGCCATATACAACAGCATCCCCATTCCATCCGGCATCAGCAATCTTGTTAAGATAATTTACATCATGAGCTCTAACAGAACCAGTAATTGCATCAGGTTGTTCGTCGTGGACTAAATTTCTCTTTCCAACCTTACACCAACCAGCTCCTTGGCAGTTGAAAACACCAATCACCCCAGTGTAATCATTCATGTTCCATATCTTCAAAAGACTGCAGCGTGATTATTCACCATTGAATAAAATCCATTAACAATAGACAACACTAGAATGAGAAGGAAACAGGATCCATTAACAATAGGCAACACTAGAATGAGAAGGAAACAGGATCACATAAGTTGGCATACAGCCAAATCAGAGGAGAAAAATGGCTTAGTAAAGGTAACAGCTTGATTATATTACCTTTTACCATCTCTAGCAGGATCTGAGAATAAGCTATCCCTGGTTGGTCTGCCAGGCAGTTTGGCCCTCAATATAGAACCATCAGGAAGTACAAGCTTTCTCAGTAAATCAAAGTCATGGTGTCCAGGCTTGTCACTGTAAATCAACCAGATATATATAACCATAAGTAAAATGATATGCTCGAACTGATAACAATCATTTTTACGGTAATTTAATCATTTATTCAGAGTAAAACAACATACCTAACATAGATTGCACAACCACCGACAGCACGAGCTGCTCCATGGTATTCAGCCATAGTGTGCAAGCTCTGACAGGAAGGAAGATTGCAGTTAGTTTTACTGTTTTAGGCTCTGTTCTTTTCGACTTATTTTGACTTATTTCATATAATATAAGTTTAAAGAAAATAAATTTTTTTCAGAAAATTTTCACACACAAATAAGTTTATCTCAACACAATAAATAATTTTCAGACAAAATAAATTGAGATAAGTTCATTAAAGTTCAGATAATATAAGTTCAGATAATATAAGTTCAGACTAAATAAGTCCAATAGAACGGAGCCTCAAGTTCAATGAGACAAATTATGGGATATGAGAAAAATGTACAAGGGGAAAATAGAACCACACTACATGAACTTACATGAAACATATCCCAATCTGGCTGCATAAACTCTCCGAGGAATAAGGTATTATATGCAATTGAAGCAATGTGGATGGTATGTGATGCCGGATCTCTTGGCCAGAAATCATCCGATGCTCTTATAATTGCTGCCCTCTTGGCACTGAATGGCAAACAAATTACATCAAAATGAATCCTACAGAAGAAGAAGAAATATAAAAGGAAAGGGTCATCTTGAGGAGGATTGCTGATCTGAGTACCTGTATAAGCCATCAGTGTTATGACTCATGCAAGATATAATCCCATTATCAGGGAAATTCCTACCAATAGAAGCTTCTAAAGCCTTGTGATAGTTTCTAGCAAGAGTAACTCTTCCACCATAACCAGCACCAAGTGTTTCAAGGACATTTTGGACATCAACCTTCACCCCATCAATACCAGCTGAGGCAAGGTACGAGTGTAACTCATCGTAGAAGTTGAAAACTTTTTCAGGATTCACAAGCCCGAGTCCATTCTTCCTCATGGTTTCCAAGGAATTATCAACATACTCCGCGTGCTCATTTGACTCAACACCTGGGGATGTTTTTGGATAGGCTAACCTGGGTTCATAATGCTCCATTTCAGCAACACCCGGTTTAACACCTCCCCAATACCCTGTTATTGCATGCCACATATAGACATACCTATATATAAACAAACATAAACCCCACAATTAATTTAATTAAGGACTAATTAATCAAGTGGGTAGCTTGTTAATAAGTATGGATAGGAATTGAAATAAAAGTCGTACTTAACAGCATGATTGTCTTTAATTTCTGTAATGGTGTCACGGAAGCCATCCTCCATTCTGTGTCCTTGTTTACCATTCTTTTGGAATTTGTGATTCTCTTTGATGTGTGTTAGCCTATTAGAAAAACTTTTGATGGACCAAAAAGTACGCAACAATGTTCAATCAGAAACTTAATTCTCAAACGCCTAAATGATGGACACTACAGGGGGGAAAAAAAGTATTATCAGGTTGAGCAAGAGCACTGACTTGGCACAATTATCTTCTTCACATGAAACACTTTCGGAATCCATGCCTACCGATTGCCATCCATCATCAATGATGATAAATTTTGGAGAAATTCCACCCTCTTCAAAACTAATAAGTATAATAATATAGAGAAAAACAGTATAATTTTGGTTAATCTCAGATCAGTTGAGTAATTTAGTATTACAATTCAAGATGACTACACGAGCAAAAAGAGATTGGAATCATAGTAATACCTTTGCAATCCCTCCTTAACTCCTTCTGAGGTAACGTTGGTGTAAAAGGCATCCCAAGTACACCAGCCAAACCAGTTCAGCATATCTGGCATCTGAATCCCAATATAACAAAGATGTTGTTACTTGTTAGACAACAAAAGCAAGATGTATACAAGACTATAGACTTGAACGAGGAAAATAAGTTTTTTTATCAGAACCTATGATACCTTCTTTCGTTCACGATGGCAGAATGTTTGAAGATGTCTCTCTACACTCCTGCATAAAATTAAGAGATTTCTTCCATGAGAACTTAGTAGGCACATTACAACTAGATACATCAAATAATTACGATGGATTAATCAGCATGTAAACAATAGAAAAGTGGCCTCTGCTAGAAATAACAGAAGAACAATAGCAATAAAAGGTGATGAATGAACACAAAGAGTATCTTTACTTGACAGCATTGGTTATGAGATGAAATGGGTCAGAACCAGCAGCCACATACACCAAATGACTCCCATCAAATTGTTGAACTTCAGGACACCCTGCCAACAATTTCATCAAATACACACTAAGGGTGCTTTCTATTCACCTGATTTTCACTTGTTTTTACTAGACTTATCTTATTTGAATATATATGAACTTAATTGAACTTATCCGAATTTATCTAAATTTATTAAAACTTGGTTATAAATTGTACTTGGCTATTTATTATGAACTTAATTGAAATTATCAAAACTTATTTTCCCTAAAATAAGCGGAAAGAAGTTGAACAGAACAAATCCGCAAACATCTGAAAGTAGTATTTGTACAAATAGCTAAGTAATGAGAAACAAAAATGCATGATGATGATACCACTTTCAAGACAGATTTCGAGGTCATTGTGGGCATTTCCTTGGAGCACAGCTCTGAAGTTGCCTTCAAGAATGGGCAGGAAAACAACATAGGTTGCGCCGCCAATGCCAATTTCACCGGACTCAGGAAACCCTTGATCGGCTTCAACAATCAAAAATTGAGTTTCAAAGGGAATTTGTTGTCCACAATCTCCCATCCTTTGCGTCATCCACCACATCTTGAATCTAAATACACACATAAACCGCAACCCCCTGCGTGTAATTAAGAACTTAGTTATTATAAAACCAGTCTTAATAAGTTGTAAATTTATGAGATTTCAGAAGAATCCAGTAATGTAATATAGTGAATTTACTAAATTAGTGACTGAATCGGTATAGAATATCAGAAACATCAACCAAAATGCATCACAAAAAATGGAATCAATAATCGGAAATGTAAGAGAGAGAAGAGAGAGACAAACTGAAGTTTTCCGACTGGAAAGACACGACGGCTTCCGATACGATCAGAATGAACGCCGATGAAAGCGCCGGAGACGAAAGCATCTCCGGCAGACGGAGTGAGAAGGATATTATGATGCACTTGAGTGAGCACCTCCTTCCCCAACACCACCAGCTTCTTATCCGGTGTGACATTAATGGAAGCTCCAATTGTCATCTTCGATCTCCTAATCAATAATGCTAATAGTAATGGTTGTGTTGGTGAAGATTGGGATGATTTTCTCCAATAATTATACGAAAGCAACCAGGAAATTTTAGTTCTTGTGCTGGGTTTCCCCAATATTTTACTCCAATTATATTTTATATTTTATATTTCTTTTTTTAATTTGGTGGCGGGAATACTTCCCCAATCAAAACGCATGAACTTGACTAAACTCAGTCATGTCATACCGGATCTGATCGGATCGATATCCTGAAGTGATCCTTAAAAAATATCACAAATTCTATTAATAATTTCGCATAAAATATTATCTGATTGTACCTAAACCAATGATAATGGATTTAATAGTCGTAATTCACAGAAAAATAAATTCAAATAAGATAAAATAAGTTTAGATTAATTCAAATGAGTACATAGGCGAATAGAACGCACCCTTCGATTGGATAGTTTAGAGTTTTACTCAACCAAAAAAAATGTTTTCATACTCAATTGATTGAATAAATCAATTTTATTACATAACGTTGAACCTTTAAACTCCACCACGCAACAACCAATTAACAACACCAGATTGAGTATGAAAACACTCCTCTTTGTCAACCCAATTTCTTTAAACTCGGCTAAATATCATGTCGTAACCTGTTTTTCCTTGGTTAACATGTTGCTTATTAACGTAACACTCTCATCGAACTAAAATTGTCCAAAACTAATTCGACCCGAAAATTCATCTTGAACCGACCGAATTCGTAACCGACTATGAACATAAATTTTGGTAAAAATGGTAACCCGTAACCCGACCTATACCCGACCCGACCCGAAAAAATCGATGACCCATTTTAACCTTGTGTTGTAAGACCAGAACCCGACACTCGATCAAACGATAACTGATGACCGAACTGACCCGACCAGATAATGATATGAACCCGATTCGATACCCCACGCAACAAATGACCTAAACCCCATTATTACCCGAAATAACATGTTAGTGACCCGATCTTTGGAGTAAAAATTTACGCTTGAATATTTTGAGATGAACAAATCAGTTATTGACTCAAAATACATCTTAACTTTGTATATGCATTGATTTGACAAGAACAATTGATGATCTGATTTGAATAAAACTCAAATTTGAAATAAATTGAACATTAATTATTAAAGTATAAAGAAAAAAATAATCATAAGTTAAAAATTTGGCCAGACCTGATAGTTATCAAATCAGATCTAGACCCGTGTACGGGGTGAACCCGACCTGAATTTTGATCGGTTCGATAATTATCCGATCCAAACTTGACTTGAACCCAAATTACCTGCTAGAAAATCGAATTCAACCCAAATAGATAAGTCTCGATACCGAAACTGAACCCGACATGAACATGACTCGACCTAAACCCTACTTGAACCCGAAATGAAAAAATAAACCGACATGACTCGACCGAGCCCGGCCTAAACCTGGGTGACAAAGTAACCCGTGACAACCCGACCTGATCATGACCCATGACCCGAGACCTGAGGTGACCCGACCCGTGTAACCGTTTTGAAAGCTCTACATCGGACTAACTAGTCAAGGCACTTAAATGCTTCTACGAGGCACAAGTGCTTAGGATTTTAAAAGAATTCTTTGTATCACTTGAGAGAGGTGTGAACGTGTTTGATGATCTGTACAAATAAATGTAGGCGTATTTATAGGCCCTTTAAGTCCTAGAGACTTCTACTCTAGCATATTCTACAACCCTCTTTCAAAAGAGTATTCTAAGTATCTAGAAAGTTCTCACCTCCAAAGGAACCGGAAAATACAAGGAGACTTCTATAAAACTCTATACAAATCTGTGAAAAGGTGTTCTTGACTCATTCAAACTAGAAACAAACAGATAAACAAGAGTATTCTAGAACCTTATGGAGGCATCCTAAGAAGCTTGATGCACCATCCAGCCCGTGCGGGCCTCAAAACCCAATATATTCTAACACAACCATTGTCTTTATTGGACCAAAATATGTGGGACTCCAAAAGTTTGAGCTCAATCCAAGTTCGTTTGGTCCACCAAACAACCCATTATAGACTTGTTATATGGGTGTTTAATGAAATGATATGTGAGCCAAAACGTCCTAACCCTAACAAAACCCAAGTAGACTCATTTGACTGGCCTAGTTGTCTAGCATAACTTTACATGAACTTATAACTCGCAACTGGAGACGGAGCAACTCATCCTTAAGAATTTGATGTCTCTTCTTAGTCCTTTTTTTATCAAACATGCAACAACCACAATCAAATTTCATAGAAATGAAATAACTCCTTTCAGTTTGCAGAAAATCACCCTTCTCTTCTTCCTCCAACGCCCCACGTATGATGCAAGCTTTTGTACCAATGTCAAATTTAAATTCCTCCATTCCCGAAAGTGTGTAGGAGGATGTGTAAGTCATTCCTTGGGCCTAGTTGGGCCACCTTCATTGGCCCATTTCTTAACGATGCAAGATCTTGTAAAACCAATCATTAGTGGCTTGACTTCACACTTCCCTTGAGTCAAAGAGACTGATAGAAACACATATATTAGAATCATTAAAAAAAACCTAAAAAAAATGTTAGAATAATGTCTTGAATCGTTCAAACCCCTTACTGCAACGCCCCAGCACGGCAATCTCGCTGTTTTGAGCCTATTTTCTGGGTTTTTCCGCATCTATCTAGAGAACACTATATAAACTCTCTAGGTCATAACCTAATTGTATTCGGTAATCTGTACTTCTCAATATCAATAAAACTCCCCCCCTCTGCATGTGGTCGTGACTAACACATTGTTAGTGAACCATGTTAAATATTTGTGTTCTTTATTTACGTTATTTAATCTTTCTTTGCTTTCGTTATAACAAAAAAAAAATTAAATGTCATTACCATATAAAAGAGTCACTTATATGAGATTCATGCAAATTTCGTTACTTTCACCAAGAGTTGAAACACCATCACGACTACTTGTGGATTCCGAATTACCTTAGAGACAAATTGACCACAAAAACTCAAATCTAATATATATATATATATATATATATATATATATATATATATATATATATATATATATATATATATATATATTACAAACTTTTGTAAAAGACGGTCTTACAGGAAAGACCGCCTTGTTGTCACCTAAACTGCCACACGGATTGCTTACGTGTACATGACATCAGCGAATTTCTGGAAAATATATATACTACCTCCATTTCAGAAAGTTCTTTACAGTTACTATTTGCACGGACTCTAATGCAATATTTAACTACTAATATATCCAATTTCGTATGTGAAAAGAATATAAAAAGTTGATATTCTGAAAATACATACCGTGACCAATCTAACAAGATATTATATGTAACGTTTTGATGTATATAATAGTGAGAATTTACAATCAAAGTTTTCATATTTTGAACACATATTCCTAAGCGTAAAGAACTTTCAGAAACGGAGGAAGTACATATTAACAATTTTATTTTCATTTTCTATCCCTAATTCATTTCTCTCTCCTAAACAATTTCCTCTGCATCTCTCTCCTCAAAACTGCCGCCTCTCTCTCTCCTCGAAACTGCCGCCTATCTCTCCCGTCAAAATCGCCGTCGTAGATGACGAAGAAGACGACGGAAAAGGCAGCGGTGGTGGCTTATTGAGGTAATACTGTCATCTCTCTCCTTCATTTGGTTCTCTCTTTTCTCTAACCTCTGAAAATCTTCAATTTTCACAATTTTGATTTTCAAAACCCTAATTGTTGATGTCTTGTAACAAAAGAAGAGGTGGCGGCTGTGGTGATGGAGGAGAAGTCGGCCTCCGGACGGAAGACCGCGGCCATAGCCGCATATTGGTGAGCAAACGACCATCGATGGGGGGATCGCAGAGCGCGGATGAGCCTCGTTTCCGCGCATTCAAGTTCGCATCTCCATCACCACCGCCGCGTAAAATATGGAGATCAAAGGAACACTCCCAGTCTTGCGGTGGCTACGCTAATCCCTGCTGGTGGCTGCGAAGGAGGTTGTTCAGATCTAAGGTTTAGGTTTTTTATATGGTTTTGCTACTTCAATTTTAGTAGTTTATTCTGCTTTCTAATGTGAATATTTATGTGATTTTGTTTTGGTTTCGATTTTGTGTTTGTGTTTGATTTAATTTGATTTTGGTTTCGATTTTGTGGTTTCGTATGCATAGGCGAGGCTTCGTCGTCGGCAATGAGCGAAGGTCAAGGCGGAGCAGTCGATGGAGGTGGTAGTGGAGGAGTTGGTGTTTTTTGACTCGATCTTGTTGGCTTTGATTTTGGCGATGCGCCTGCGGCGATGCGAAGGAACGAAGCTGCTGGTTTTGCGGCGATTTTGGCGATGCGCCTGCGGCGATGGGAAGGAACGAAGCTGCTGGTTATGCGGCACAAGTGGTTGATGGCTTCGCTAGTGGTTTTCGTTTTAGTTTTAGTTTTAGTTAAGAATTGTAATGTTTTAGTTACACTTTTTTTGTATTTAGTTAAGGATAATTATGTTTTAGTTTTAGTTATAATTCTAAAATAATGGCCTTCTTATTGGAATTGCTGAATTGATTTTTTATGTTTTAGTTATGAATTTTTAAGTTTTAGTCACAATTTTTTTGGTTTTAGTTAAGGGTTTTTGAGTTTTAGTTACGTATTTTTTTGTTTTCATTCAGGGCTTTAGTTATGATTTTTCCGAGTTTTAGTTATGATTTTACCAGTTTAAGTTACGATTTTCTTGGTTTTAGTTAAGATTTTTTGAGTTTTAGTTATGTATTTTTGAGTTTCAGATAACGAATTTCAGAGTTTTAGTTAAGATACAAAATTTTAAGCATTGAAAATAATTAGTTAAGCAATTGAATTAATTAGTTAAAAATGAAACTAATAAGTTAAGCTTCAGAACCAATTAGTTAAGCAATATAATAAATTAGTTAAGTAATGTAACATATTACGTAAACCATGTAACTAATTAGTGAAGCATTGAAACCAATTAGTGAACACTGGAAGCAATTAGTTATGTACTGGATTTAATTAAGTTAACTACTGGAAGTAATTAGTTAAGTTTGAGATTCAATTAGTTAAGCAACGAAACTAATTAGTTATGCAACGAAACCAATTAGTTAAGCAATGAACCAATTAGTTAAGCACTGAAACCAATTAGTCAAGCAATAAAATTAATTAGTTAAGCATTGCAACTAATTAGTTTAGATTTTATGAGTTTTAGTTAATAATAAGTTTGTTATACTTCTGTTAAGTTATACTTCTGTTATGTTTAGTCATGAAATATAATGATTTGGTTATGCTTTTTGCATTTAAGTCATTTTTTATTTTAGTTATATTTAGTTAAGAGTAGTGTTGTTTAAGTTAAGAATAATTTTGGTTTAATTACGATTAAATCTTTGGTTAAGATTTTGGAAGTTTTAGTTAAGATGTTCTTATGTTTAGTTAAGAATTGTCGTGTTTTAGTTAAGTCTGAAATTCAATTAGTTAAGCAATAGAATTGATTAGTTAAGCAATGAATAAATTAGTTAAGCAATGAAATCAATTAGTTAATCACTGGAATATTAGTCAAGCAATTAAGTCAATTAGTTAAGCTTGAAATTCAATTAGTTAAGCCTGAAATTCAATTAGTCGCAATGGAATAAACTAGTTAAGCTTGAAATTCAATTAGTTAAGCAATGCAGACAATTAGTTAAACAATAAAATCAATTTTAAGTATTGGAATCAATTAGTTAAGCTACAAAATCAATTAGTTACGCAATGGAACCAATTAGTTACGCAATGGAACCAATTAGTTAAGTTTGGAATTTAATTAGTTAAGCCTGAAATTCAATTAGTTAACCAATTGAATCAAGTAGTTAAGCACTGAAATCAATTAGTTAAACTATTGAACATATTAGTTAAGCTATTGAACCTATTAGTTAAGCAATATAATCAATTTGTTAAACAATGAAACCAAATAGTTAAACAATGGGACTAATTAGTTAAGATTATATGAGTTTTAGTTAATAATAATTTTTTTTAAAATTCATAACTATTTGTCTTTATACCTTAACCATTTTGTTATTCAATTAGTTATGATTTTATTACTTTAGGTATGTTTTACACTAGTTTAGTTAGTACCAAAGAAAAAAAACCCTCAACTAATTCATATAAAACCTCAACTATTTGCCTTATAATTGTAACTTGTGTTGTTGAATAATTTAGTAAATAAACAAAAGCTAAGAAAACTACTGAAGCAACCAAATTCATCAAAAAAACTTGCCCAAAAACGCAAACTTCTCAAAAATTCAACATAAGTACTGAATTCGGGTTTATTTCAACACAAATGGATCCGATATTTTCGCCAAAAAACAAAAAAACGATTCTAAAATTAGACATAAGTATTGAATTCAGGTTATTTCAACACAAAATGATAAATTCGGGTTATATAACTTGCATCCTTTAACAGGAGAGCTTCCGTGTTAAACTATAACAAAATCAATACAATTTTTAGCTAAATTAGTTAAGCATTAAAACTAATTAGTTAAACAATGAAACTGATTAGTAAGCACTGAAAATAATTAGTTAATCTTGAAATTCAATTAGTTAAGAAATGAAACCAATTAGTTAAGCAACGAAACTAATTAGTTAAGCAACGGAACCAATAATTTTACAGATATAAAAAGAGTATTTGTTAAACCTAAAATTCAATTAGTTAAACATTAGAACCAATTAGTTAAACAACAGAACGAAATAGTTAAAACAATGAAACCATTTCTTAACTAAAACAAATTTAATCATAATTAAAAAAAAGGTTTAACTAAACCATTTTATTTTATAACTAAATACAATAAAAGGGTAACTAAAATAAAATTATTTTTAACTAAAACCAATAATCATTACAAATAAATCAAATGCGAAGTATACACTATTGCTCCTTCAAAATGGCCGGAAAATGAATGTCTGCTTCGGGCTTCATCTATCGGACTTCGAATTTAACTCCTTAAAATCCCTTTAATCTGTGATTTGTCGAGCCTAATTGTTACCATTGCATGTTAAACAAGATTTTGGTAGCCATCGCAGTAACAAAATTCAAGAAGAACAAGAGCGAATTACCGCAAAGTCTAACCCTAATTCTCCCCCACCAATAGCGCAGCCACCAGCGAAGCTGCTTGTGCCGCCTCGTCCGACCAACCTCGACCAACCGAAACTCACCGCCCTCCCTAGCAGCACCCAGCCGCACCTCAACTAACGCCAACTCCCGTTAAAAAAGGCGAAAATCACAAAAAAAAAATAAAAAATAACCACTCCCGATCCGTCTCTGGCCTCGCCGCCGCAACATCTTGCCTCGCCGCCATCTCTGCTACACTCTGACCGGCGTAAAATGGGGTTGAGGAGAAGAGAGGAGAGCGAATCTAGGGTTTGTTGAAGGAGAGAAGGAGAGAAGGGGAGAGAGTTTAGGGTTTCTGGGTTTCACGGGAGTGAGAGAATGAAATTGGAGGAGAGAGATTTTTTTTTTTATACCTGCGCGTGACTTCACGCGCGCGTGGGGAAACGTCCCGTCTCACAGGCGCGTGAGGGTTAGTCCGTCTGACACAAAATCTTTTGTAAATATATAAAAAAAAAGGCATATTTGCTGAACTATTAGAGCGTCACGTAGGATTACTAATGGTTTCGGCCAATGAAAAATAAGATTTTCCAATTTATTTTTGAATTAAAAAAATCTAATGCCACGTAGATAATTAATTAGGTGTCACATAGATATTTAATTAATTAATTACTAATATATACAACTTCGTCCAAAATCAAACACTCTCATAATTTAAAAAATAAATCTAAAATAAAATTCAATTCAAAATCAAACACTAATCTAAAATAAAATTTAATCCAAATCAAACACTAATCTAAAATAAAATTCGATCCAAAATCAAACACTAATCCAATATTAGAGCGTCACGTGGGAAATCTAATGGTTTAGGCAAATGACAAATAAGATTTCAAAATTATTTATGAATTAGAAAAGTCGAGTGCCACGTAGATAAATAATTAGGTGACACGTAGATATTTTTATTAATTAATTACGAATACTACGTATATACAACTCCATCCAAAATCAACCACTAACAATTAACTAAAATGAAATTCAATCGAACATCAAACACGTATCTAATCTAATATATAAAATATAGCAGTTGATATATATAACAGTTTTATTTTAACTTAAAAATTTAACGGTAACTTTTGTGTAAGACCGCCTTACCGGAATGACCACTTTTGTTGCTTAACTAATTGGTTCAATTTCTTAACTAATTGGTTACATTACTTAATTAATTGATTCAATTGGTTAACTAATTAATTCTTTTGCTTAACTAATTGGTTTCAGTGCTTAACTAATTAGTTCAAGTGTTTAACTAATTGATTCCATTGCTTAACTTATATGATACCAATGTGGTCTTTTGTGTAAGACCGCCTTATAGAAAAGTTTGTAAAAATTTAATAGAATCT
Source organism: Spinacia oleracea (assembly GCF_020520425.1). NCBI lineage: Eukaryota > Viridiplantae > Streptophyta > Magnoliopsida > Caryophyllales > Amaranthaceae > Spinacia > Spinacia oleracea. Next base: position 109,061,481 of record NC_079488.1, read on the forward strand.
GTGCATCGCACGGCTAAAATCTAGTAGTTTATACATAAAACATAATTAATTTATTTACGAGCTACGAAACAGGCCTACAATGTTGATTACTTGATTGGGCCAAGTCCAGAAATGAATCGTGATTTCTGGCTCATTGGGCCAATTGGCCTTATATATACTTGTATAACTTGTACTTAAATATCATGGCCAACAAACCCAAAAGTCCAAAAGCCACGCATTGCACTTTGCACTTTGCACTTTATTCTCGTCACGGGCCGACCAGAAAACTCAAAACTCCCAAAGAATTCCAAAACAGTTTAACTATCTTACTCAGTACAAGTCAAATAAGGTCCAAAAAGTCGTGCATAGTTTCATACACCCTGTATACAATAAATTTATTGTACAATAGTTTAGGACCCATGCATCGTAAGGTTATTACTAAGATAATTTATTATTTCAATAATAACTAAATAAAAGACTTAATTATCATATTAGAAAAACGTGAAAGTAAAAAAGATATATATGCAAAAGTATAAATTCAAAGTGTGTAAAATTATTATTCAAATGAACTACATTTGCATATTATAATACAAATTATGGATTATAGTTGTAAACTTATATGTAGATCGATCTAACAAAGTTAAAAAAACCTGAATGACCGGCCCAAAACTAATTTTTGTCATAAAAGAGTGACTTGAGAACTATTTGCGAAAATAGATAACCCGAAAAAATCCGAGCATAACTGAGTTTGTTAAATAGTTTGAATTGAATACAATTTTGATAAATGGACTTCTAATGTTAGTCTACTTACCATGTATTATTATTTTAATTAACATCATGTACTCAAAGTGTATTATATCAAATGCTAACAAAGTCAATCAAAGTACTGTATGTAAAATTAAAAAAAATTAGCATCCACAATTATTGTATGGAATATCTCCTTGCTAGTCTTCTTCATTTATTGTCACGATGTGTATTTCTAAAACTCATTTTATTCCCATCAAAAGAAAAAAAAAACTCGTTTTATTGTATATAGTCCTTCTGAGTTTTATCATTTTATGTGGCCAATTAATGGGTGGTTTTTATTTTTTTTAACTTTTTTTGGGTGCGAATTAGTAACAAGGGAAATATAAATTACAAATGTGGGGGGAATACCACTTTGATTACCAACTAGTGAGCGTGGATGGTTCCACTACCTTATATGACCGTGAAGTATCAGTATGATTCAATTAAGTTTTCGAAACCTGGTCACATAAGTCTCCAAAGCAGGTCCATTTTCGTGTGTATTGACTTTACTTTGGGGAATTTTTAACATTATCAGGTCCAGAGAGGTTAGAGACCCGCATACTTCCTATGGATATCATAAAATAGCTAGAGATTTATTTTTCATACGGAGTATAAAACTTATTTTGTTGATTCAAAATTGTTATGAACCGATAGTATGATCCAACTAAACTCATTTCACAATTCACACATATTCAGTTATCTAGCTTTTATAGGGCTAGACCTTATCTCTTGACAGTAGAGGGGATAACAATTAAGTGCCTATAGGACATAATCCACAATCATAAGAAATAATAAGATAAATAACAAGACCAACTAGCCAAGTACAAGTATATTGCAATACTTAATTGGTACCTCCCAAATTTATTTTATTTTAAAAGTAACCTTTTACATTAGTTGCTTCCTTTATTTAATAGATCATTAGAAAAGTATAATTGAGTTTAGGTATAATAAAATAGTAACGTGATCACTAGAAAAAGTACAAACTTGATAGACAGAAAAAGACGTCAATGGGAACAATCCAACAGAAATAATTGAGGATTGTTGTATAATATTCCTACTACTAGTAAGTGGTAATCCAAAGTCATCCCAATAAATATATGTCGCGATCTCACAAAATAGAGACAAGGTCTTCTAGAAGCATATTTGACATTTAACCCTTAAAAAAACAATTATCAAAATAGTGAGTGTCTACCTATTGACTAGTTGAGAAATAGAATCAAGCAAGGTTTGGCGTAATAGTAAAAGGTTGGCCTCATAACCTCGAGGTTATGAAATTAAAGTTTATTATGGACTCTTTATAGGCGAGGATTTTTCCCTATATATCCTTCTCGTTTTTAATGAGTCTGACCTGTAAAACTCACGGTAAATATCAGCACAGTTGATTCATTCATCTCACCTCTTAAAAATAAAAATAAAAAATTTGGAAAAATCGAGCACCGAATTTACTAACTAGTCGCGACGTCTTTTATATTGAATACTTGTAGACTTCAAATTTTAGATTATGCTTCACTTGAACTTGGTTGTAATTTAGATGAGCATGTTAGATGTGTGACTTTGCATCGCTTAGCCCCTTCCTAGGACTCGAGGAGTATCACTACTCTAGCGGAACTTGATTTGCAAATCTCTGCCTAATTTTTCCCAAAAAAAAAAAAATACTATTCTCATTTGTTTTTTAAAACATAAGATAAAAAATTAATTGGCAACCAATAAATTTAGAAGACTCTTAAATTCTCCCTCCGTATGTTTTTGTGAGTCACATTTTAACAGGCACAATTATTAAGGAAACATAGTTAAATTTGATATAATAACGATGTAAGTGGGGTAGTTGACGATAAATAATATTTAAAAAATAAGTGGGTATGTAAAAGTTACAAAAAAAAATATGGAATTATTTAGGATTTAAGTGGGGCCAGGAAAGTAAAAAATAATACAAAGTAAACAATTAGTGAGTGGGTTTAAAAGTTAAAAAAAATGTAATTGTGGACTCCTAAAAAATAAGGTCAAAAATAGTAATTATAGGTCCTAGAAAAACATAGAGGGAGTAGCATATGTTTTGTTTTTAAAAGTATAATGATTTTGTGTAACACCCCAATCTTTAATTAGGGTGGAGTCGATTGTCACGAAATGAGCATCTTGGACCAACAACTGACCCTACGAACCATCACAAGTTCTTGGCAGGTCACCCATCCTAAAACTACGTACTCCCAACCTGTAACACCCCGACAATTCTCTCTTTTCTAAAATAATCTTTTAATATAAAACGTAGAGAATTATCAAGGCATTATCGCCCGTGTGAAAACGTAACGGCTTATTCAGAATTTTGCAGCGGAAAACATAAAACTAACTGTAGGTTTATAAATAATCGATTACAGGTTTAGTACCAATTATCATCCAACAAAAATAAGGAAATATAAATAGTACGACAAGTTTAAAGTCCCAATTAACAAACCCAAGTCAACTTAGCAAATCAAAACTAAATACAAGCTCTCTATTCCCGATCCCAATGATGCAACATCTTCAAACCTGCAGATGGACAATGCTTATTGATCCTTAAAGACTGCTCACCAAAGATTGGGTCATCACAGGATCAATAAGGCATAGCCATGATCAACATGCACAAGCAAAAGCACGTAATCAGCAAAGCTGAGTACTACATACTAAATCAATAATAATCCTAACATGATTCTATTAAACGAACAATCCTAACATGGTACTAAATAAAACATAAGCAAGGATAATCAAGATATATTGACTTGAAGACTATATTTGACTGAACTAGACCTTTGTATCATTAACATTATTTTAATTGAAATAGTCAATGGACTGAGTTGTCTACTAGAAACTTCTTCTTCTTCACTAAGGAAGACGAGGTACGGGCGCGACTCCGTAAACCCCAATGACCTGCGATATCGAGGGACTTTTAAATAAAAATAGAACCGGTGATCAATCCGGCCCCAGAAAAAGCCATAGGCTACCCATGACCCCAACTCCTGATTGTCCGACACTTTAGACGTGCACAGTCTAAAGCTATTGCTACTCATGTTCACTTTACATGACTTAACTTTTAATACTTGGTTATGACTCATCAAACATAAATATTATATTCAACAAGTAAACACAACTTCTTTTATCTTTGAATTAAGCAAGTGATCACAGAGATGTCACACAAGACTTATTCCAATTAATTCAACCTTTCCTTTAATACTGATCAACCCCTCTATATGGGTATAAGGTTTCAACTTATTAAACAAGGTCCTCAGCCCTTATAAAGTAGTGAAAAGCTAAAAGGGAACAATAAACAATCGATCTGAATCAATATATATAAATAATAATATAATGTTCCCAACCAACATGTTCGCATCAATCATCCATACCAACATGCTATAATTCTCATAACGAAATATATATGCTTAACATGTCCATCCAACAATATTAAACATGCACTTTCAACATAACCTAGTTCATCAACAATTTCAACATAACCAAGTTCCTTAATCATTTCGACATAACGAAGTTCATGAATCATTTCAATATGGTTTCAACAAATCACACTCATTCCAAGCACACAGGTATGTACGTACCTTGTGTAAACAAACTGATAGGCCACTTTAACACTTTCAAAAGTCGCCTAGAGAGAATTCTCCGCCTAAAACAACCAACAAATAATCCCAATCAATTTCTAATCATTGGCAACCATCATAAAGCATTCTAATTGCATCCTAAACATATTTAGAACCTTCCCCAATATCGAAACTTAACTAAATAACCTCCAAGCATAATAACTATTAAACTAATGATCCCAAAACGTTCTAAATTCCATTAACACATCCCTTTTAAAATTTCCAGCAATATAAAATAATTTCAAACGTCCACAAAACATAATCAATGTTCTTAAAGTCATAAAAATAATAGCTTTAATAATATATAACCATTCTATTATGATTTAAATCATTAAAAACCTTAAAAATTCACACTTTAATAATTAAGATCATTATTTCATTTCAATTACCTAATCTGAAAATTAATAATTTAATTATGCAAACCTAAAATTCTGAAATCCACAATTAAATCATAAAGCTTATAATTTAAATTCAAGAAACGCAATTTAAATTATTAAAACGTTATTAAATTCATTATTTAAACATAATATGTAAATCTGAAAATTCTAGTTAAATCATAAAAACATATAATTTAGATTCAAGAACATAATTTAAATTCAAGAGCATAAATTCAAATTAATAAACTTAATAAAAATATTTAAATAACTTAGGGTTTAAGAAATAACCAAAAGGAGAGGAGGAGGAGGAGAGGGACTGCCGGCGGCTGGTGCAGGCACGGCGACGAGGGAGGCGCGGCTGGTGGCGACGCGACTGGGCGGCGCGACTGGTGTTGGTGGTCGCGGGTAATTGCAGGTGGCGAGGAGACTCGCGGAGGCTGTGCGAAACAGAAATAAGAGTGAGGGAAGCAAGCAAGAAACAGAAGATAGGAGGGCACGAAAGAGAGAAAGAACACGGGGAGGGGAGAGAGTGTTACCGGCGGAGGAGACCGGTGTCGGTTGGTGGCTTGGTTGCCGGCAGGAAACAGTGGTCGTAGCTGTGAGAACCGAAACAGGTGAGGAGGAGAAGGACAAGAGATTCGAAAGAAAAAATAAGAAAGAAGAAACGGAGGGGAGAGGGGAGTTACCGTCGGCGACGGTGAGAGCAAGGCGGCGCGGCCGGAACGGCGCAGCAACCGCGAGCAGGTGGTGATGGTGCGCTACTGGTGGTGGCTGAGCAAAGAGAGGAGCAATATTTAGGTTTCCTGGTTCACGTGAGGGGGAAGGAGTAAGGAGCGTTTATGAGTTTTGCTTTTCACGTGAATGAAACAAGGGTAGGGAAATTATGGGCTTATTTCTTTTGGGTTTACCAAGTTGGGCTAGAATTAGGAATGAACTTTAGTGTTTGAATCCAAAAGCATTGTTTTCTAAATTCACGTGTTTTCATAATTCAAATTCTTTTCAACATAAAATTCTAAAATTATTTTTGATTTTATAAATCGTTAAAATATTTAGAATGTAATCAAATAAAATAAATATACGTTAATTATATATTTATTATATTAAAATATAAATCACTATACGTTAAAATATATTAATAAAATTTATAAATATACGGGGGATTACACAACCAAGACGCTTAATTGTGAAGTTTCTTAGCTTATTGACTCCTTGAAAAAAAAAGTTGCATTGAATCCCTTTAAAGCAAAGCAGGAGAATTACAGTTTACGCCTCAATGCGCTAGCTTTTGCTCGTATTGTACAAGTATATATACATAAAAATTGTCTTGGTTATATGACTTATGTTATGTTCTCTTCAACTTATTCTTATTGTTTCTTAGATCAGAACAGAAAAATCAGACCATATCAAACAAAAGAAAAACACAAAACATTTAGACCTATCAAAAACTAGAAAAATCAGACCATGCAAAATAGAACAAAGCCTTATATCATACTCTACAATAAATTAAACCTAAAAAATGACCTAATTTTTTTTTTTTTTGAAAATGATAATAAATGGGGCTTTGGTTTTACTCAATAGCTCTACACAACTACTCCGTACACTAGACTACGAAAGTAGAAAGATGATGATACATGTAACTTGTAACGAGTAAACGCACGGCAAAGTGTTGGTGGGACCTATTGCCCATTGGGTTTTAGAAACCATTTGCAATTACAACTGACTTACTGTACATTATTAGCGCCGGTTGTTTTTTTACTGTACATTATTTTGGCACTTCCTTGTCGACACTTGTCGGGAGTAGGGATGGCAGCGGGTCCAGGACCCTACTCGGACCCTGTCGGATCCTACCCTAAAATTAGGGTATGGGTCTTTATTTTTTAGACACTATAGGGTAAGGGTAGGGTATGGGCATATGCTGTTTTTTTTAGGGTAGGGTAAGGGTCTTAATTTTTCAGACCCGTATCCTACCCATACCCTACCCGCGGACCCTTAAGACCCATACCCTACCCATACCCTATATGTAGACCCGCTTAAATTTTGTTATTTTTATGTACTTCACTTTTTTTTGTAGGATCTTGATGATGAAGTAGATGATGATATGGACGATAACTACTACTAAAGTACTGACTATTTATTAACATTAATGTTGTGTAGTTAAGAATGTGGGATTTTGTAACTTATGAGCTTCGTACTTTAAAATGTATTGTGTTTAAGGAAAGACAAGGATAATTTTTGAAGACTAGCTATTTATTTGTTTTAAAATGTCTTATTAATCGTTGTTCTTGTATTATTTTTGCATATTACATATAATTGCATACAAAAAATGAAATAAAAGTTATAGTTTAACGCGGACCCGCATAAGACCCTAGACCCTACCCATACCCTGTCGGACCCATAGGGTCCGGGTAAGGGTCTTAAAATTTTAGACCCTATAGGGTAAGGGTAGGGTATGGGTATATGTCAAAAAATTAGGATCCGGGTCCGGGTATTACTAGACCCTACCCAGACCCTACCCATTGCCGTCCCTAGTCGGGAGTCATGTGCTCAAGCAATCATATGATTTTACCTCCTTTTTTTTTCTTCTTTTTATAATTAATCAAAATAATTACCATCCATCTTTACAAGTTGACTCCTTTCATCATTTCAACAACACTTTATTACGACTTTGTATCAAAAAAAAAAAAAATGTTTAATCACCTCTGTTTTATCACTAATCATATCATGTAACCATGTTTAAGTATCAATATAATATCATAGTACATCGAAATAACTTTTACCCAGCTTTTGATAAATTTTAACATATTTTGATTAATTTTATATATTACGAAGTAATTTTTTTTAAGGATACACTTTTTTTAAAGGGTTGTATGGTTACATACTTACATCTATATATATTATGAGTGAATTTAAAGGGATAATTTTTATTAAAAAGAAAAAAATTATCACTACAAAAAAAGAAAATATTAACATATAGAGGTAACTTTTAAGTATTTTGGGAACTTCTTATACTTCCTCCGTTCCTAAATAGTTGCACCGTTATGACTTTTGACATTATTCACTTGTCTTGCTTTGACCTCACTTTTCTACTAATAAATAAAATTAAAAATTATTATGCAAAGTACTATTAAGTTTGTCTTAATATATATTTTATATATATCAACTTTTTATAATTTTTACTAATACATAATTATAAGTATTGATGGTCAAAGTTATGCGTTGGCAAACGTGAAAGTCAAAAAGGTGCAACTATTTAGGAACGGAGGAAGTAATATTTACGAAAATGATAAAGGTCGCAACATGCGACCTTTAAGTCGGTTACAATTATGACATGACATGCTTATGTGTTAGTTTTTTTTTATATATTTATAAATAAATAAATTCATTGATAAAAAGTCATACGACATTTACATAAAGATTTAAATCTAACAAATACATAACAATCGAATCAAATAAAAACTTCTTTTCAACATAGCTACGATGGTAGTATATCAAACATTCTGTATACCCTCTTTTATATCGCTGTGATTTACAGCCTTCATTGACGAGGGGGTCTATAGATCTGTTGTAGCCGTGACAAATATGATTTCCGTGTGATTCGTCTGAGATTGTAGTCAAAAGATTGACATCCTCTTCGATCCCGCATAAATCTTTACCAAAGAAACAATCTGAATTAAACTAAACACACAAAACTTAACTAAAAACAAACCCAGCATAGAGGTACTTACTACACTGAAACAATCAAACCCACCATAGGGGTACTTACTACACTGAAATTATGTAGTTTTATTGAGATCTAACGCAAAAACACAACTGAATTGAAATTAAAGAGAAGGGGCGGAAATAACCAAATTTCCAAGAAAATTGGCTATTTTCGCCTTAGAAAACCCTAATTTTTATAAACTCAAAAAAGAGAGAGAGAAAAGAGGGATTCACTGCCGGTTTCTAGTTTCTAGTTTTTTATTTACATATTTTCATAGTAAAAATATTGCATTGATAGTAAAAATATCCCGATGAAGAATAGTGTAACTGTAAGTGGCGTATATATGTATGGAGTACCAATTAAACTCCGACACGTAAGATTGTGACAACTAAATATTGTCACAACTTGCGACCTTTATCATCACCCTAGTATTTATTATGCAGCAGATGTAATTAAGAGTTTGTTTATTGTATTTGATCTTATAGTATATCTACAACAATTGGATAAGATACAAGTCGTTGTTAAGACATGCATTTATGAAAAATACGAGCTAACTAATCAATTTTCCGTATCCATCCCCCAAATTATAACCACATGTCTTAGATATATGTTTATGAGTCATCTGAGATAATGATCTAAACTTTCCGTCCATTTTAAAACTACAACGACTGTAATTTTCGAGGAAGAGTTTTTGTTAAGTGAGTTGCATACGATAACAATATGTTGAGTAAACGCGATTAACATCACACTTCTTTTCAAATTTTATTCGATAAAAGTAATGATGAGTTGTGTAAGTGGCAAATCGACAACCTATTAAACAAGAGGAGATAAGATGAAAAATAAAGTAAATAGCAATAAGAAAGTGAAAGATAGAAAACACTTATGATAATACGAGGCAACTAATAAATTTTCCCTATTCGTTCCCAAATTATAACCACGCATACTAGATGTGTATTTGTGAGTCATCTAAGATAATAATCCAAACTTTTCATAATTGCATTCCAAACTATAACATTGCAATTTTAAATAAGATTTTTTTTAAAAAAATATCTTTTATATGTATTGTGAGTTATATAAAACAACAATATGCTGACTAAATGCAATTAATATCGCACTTCTTTTGCAAATTATATTTGATTATAAAAAAAAATGATGAGTTGGGTAAGTGACAAATCTATAACTTACTCCGTAGTAAATTAGAGCAGATAAGATGAAAAATACAGTGATTTGCAATAAGAAAAGTTATAGAGAGTAGAAAATATCCATTAATAAAGCGTGTTAATGATGGAGTATGAGGCTATATGACAATGAAAAAGAAAAGGACATGAGCTTCTAGAACCCTTCATTTTAATTATTGACCCCTCATAGACCCCACAATACCCCATTTCCACAATTAGCCAACATGGAAAAGGTTGCAAACCTACCAAATTACCTAATTTACCCCTCACTCAAACCCTTCCCTTTCCATTAAAAATTATTAAAACCTTTTTAAACAAAATAAAGTCTAGCCCTTTGTTAATTCATACGGAGTACACATTTTATACTCCGTAGTATTTGTTTGTCTCGTATCTTATTTTAGTCATTTTTATAAATATCATCCCATTTTCTTATATAATACTCTCTCTTATCCAGATTAGTTGTTATACTTATTTATGTACAAAAATTTAGGTGATAAGTGGTTGTTTCGCTATCAAATGTTATTTTATTAAAAAAGTATATGTGATAGGAGTTAGTGAGTATTTTTTAATTGAATGAGAAAAGGTGTGGGGACAAAAAATATTTATTACCTGGGTTCGGAATACCTTCCGGAAGTTTCATGTAAACCTCCTCATGCAAATCACCAGGGAGGAACGCATTGTTCACGTCTAATTGAATTTCCAGCCTTTGCTTGCAGCTAGTGCAATGACACTCCTGTGCGCGATTCTCTCGCGACCCGCCTTCCGCAAGGTATTGCACTTTAGGGCATCTGATAGTTCCGGTATACATGGTTGGAACTCAATCCTACTCCCATTTAGTAGCTAGGCACTGCTATCTGTCGGAAAGTTCAGGGGAGAAAGGTAAATGCATTCTTTTTTAATGAATACCCGCTTGCGGTTGACGTTCCGGCAAAGTTTTTCCATCGATAGTGTTTTGATCTGGTTCGATTTTCCTGAATCGGCGGCAATTTCCTCGTCCATCGATCGATCGCGTGAGTACGCAGATCAATCCAGAATATACTAGAAAATTCTTCTATTCCTTTAGCTTGGCGTTTAGCCACTAAGCTATGCGGGTGTGGGAAGAAAGAGTAATATTATAATTGTGGGG